>NC_071277.1:19787323-19834823 GCF_023375685.1 Ictalurus furcatus | reverse complement strand
TCAGATGAAATTCATATTGAAACGTTGAATATTTTGGTAAGTTAAATTAAATTAGATGATGAAGATAAACACAACACACCTTTTCCTAGTCTCTATTCCACATGAATTTTTTTGTGTGTAAATTCTCGTTATCTAACACTTTATATAATATGAATACCACTTAACATAATTTTTTCTCAATTTTTAATACAAACTTATACTTGTTGCTTTTTAAGACATATATTTTTTATGGCAATTTGCCAGATTATTTATTTATTTATTTATTCTAGTGGGCTAAAATGATATCAATTTTATGTTGTTTTTTTTTGTGTGAAAATTTTTATATGTTATTGGGTGCAAAATATAACAAATAAAAGATTTTTGTATTAAATCATACTGAAGGTTTAATATACTGCCATGTTACATGTACAAGAAGCCAACTACAGACTAGAGTTCAACTTCGTTTCTAATTGTCTAAACAACATAACATGTCACTACTTTAGTATCTTTAGCCTGAATTACTGAACTAAACCCCACTAAAAGTTTTTAAAAGGAGCGTCAAGAGATGAAGCCTCCAGGTTATTTTATTAAGTGCAAAAGCACTCGAGTTAAGATAAATAACTTCAGTGTGAAATGTTTCATCCCTGAATCAGATATTCTGCATTCAATTAGGCTTGTTTTTACCAGCTACCATAAAAATTAAAAAAAAAAACATCAGTCTTGTCTCGCCACAAACTCCAAAACTTCCATGATTCACAGTCTGATGTCGTGACGTGTTTAAATCTGACTGGTGGCATCATCGCTTTTCCTGTGAAATACAGACATTTTATAAACATTCATACTGATGCATCACTCAAAGATTCATCGAGCTACAGAATTCATTGTAGAGATGGATGATTCCATGATCTGGGTGTCATTTTGATCCCACTGCATAATGCATGAATCCATTTAACATCTCATGCTTGGATCATCCTTTTCCACAAGTTGTGCGTTATACATTTTAGTTTCATTCCCTCAAATCTGTTCCCTGTATACTTTCACCCCTATGAAATATTTGGAATCTACATGTTCAATGTGAATTTCCTGAAGATCATGGGAAGAAGAAAAGTAAGTTCTCTCTCTTTATTTATTTATTTATTTTTATTTTTCAGTGATAGTGTGATACTGATGAGGGCTTTTTGAACGTACAACTCTGTTACCCAAGTTATAGACCCGAAGTTAAATTATTATTTAAATATAATAATTCTATGTAAATTATTGGAATGTCGGTAATGTGTTCATGCCATTAGCATGGCTGCTAGTTAATCATTTTGTGTATTTGCTAATTGTATACTACTTGAGATTGCTGCACTTTTTTTCAGTGGTTAAATGCATGTTTTCTTAGATTCAGTGTTATAATTAAATAATTAAAAAAAAAAAAAAACGTAACCAGTGAAATGAGTGAAAAATTAATTTAAAAATGAGTCAGTGGCACCTCAGAATGGCACCGCGATCATGAAATCACTGTCAAATTTTTTTTACAGGACGCACGGAAACTAAAATGTCACATCTAATTCAGAGTAAAGTAAAAGAAAAAAGAAAAAAAAAAGTTTGAAAAAGTAGTTAAAAAAAGATAAAATCAGATACAACTCACTTCTTTTTGCCACATTTGTCATCTGTGGGAGAAAAATAATAATAATTCTTTAGTTTAGATGATGCCAAAAGAAGAAAAAAAAAAAACCCCAACCTAGAAATAAGAGATAAAACTAGAATTAGGAAGTGAGACTTACGAAAAAGGAGTACGACAGCTCCTATTACGAGCAGGACTGTGAAGATAATGCCTCCAATCCTCAGCCTGTCATAGTCTAGAAAATACAAGGAAGCAATTCTCCACCATCAGTTATATATATATATATATATATATATATATATATATATATATTATAAGTTTTATATGTTGTTCTAAATTTTGGTGAATACATGAGGCACAAAAAAGGGAAATACTCACTGTAAACAAATGGATCTATGCCCCCAAAAAGGAAGGAGAGAATTAGAAAACTGAATGTTAGGCACAAAATTAAAGCTCAAAATGCAAATTTCTGTTTTCAGATACAGAAAAAGAAAATGTTGTTGGTCAGAACTGTGGCTCGACAAACATGTCTGACAAGAAAGAGAAAAAAAGCCAAAATGAATGCGTTTGCTTACTGGCATCAGCTTCACTGAAGAGTGCACTGAAAACTAGGAGGAAATAAAGACAGTTATATTTACCAGAATGATTCAAACGGATATCAGTTAACAAAACCATGACAAGTCACAAGTAGTAGAAAAAAGCAACCAAAGAAATATAGAAATATGATATATAAAGATGTTAAAACATGCTAAAATACATAAAGACTTTTAAAAGATTTTTAAAAATGTATATACATGAATAGTTAACAGCTTAAATTAGACCAGAAATAGACAACAATTGGTTACGATTGAGTATGTGAGAATGTATTATTGCATCATAAAATATAAGAACCAATCATACTCCGATATGCAAATGAGGGTCGATTCAAATGTGCATTTTT
Organism: Ictalurus furcatus; assembly: GCF_023375685.1. Classification (NCBI taxonomy): domain Eukaryota; kingdom Metazoa; phylum Chordata; class Actinopteri; order Siluriformes; family Ictaluridae; genus Ictalurus; species Ictalurus furcatus. The sequence continues at coordinate 19,832,295 of NC_071277.1, read as the reverse complement.
ACAGGATCTGGATTTCCTGATGACACTAAAAAGTTTTGTGATGTCTCACGATGTCATTTGTACAACTATGAAAATGACTTATTTACCAGTTTTTGTGGGATTTTAATAACATTAATTATTATATTAACAAATATGAAGATAAAATGAAAAAAAGCTCATCGGCTGTGATGTAACATCCTGATCTAGATGTCAGAAAGTTCTACCTGCTTTTTAATCTCAACACAGATGGAACTTTATAATACCAAAGTCACGCTGTATAGAGATCGTGAGATTGGAAATTTATTTAATGTTAATATTAAACTTCATGTAGTCTGTTTTATATATATATACGTTTTATTTTGGGTTTTTTAAAATTCCAACTACTAAGTAGTGTGTGAAAATGTTTGATGTGTAAATGTGTAAAATGTGATGTGTTGTGTGTTGTTTTGAACACAAGCATTTCCATCAGACGTCCTTCAGGCCTACGGATAAGAAATGCCCTACACTTGACCTTTGACCTGAACACGACACACAAGTGAAGCGTTTTGTTTTTTGGGGTTTTTTTTTACCTGTCAGGAGAACGAGCAGTGCGAAACGGCTCATCTTTCGTGGTTCCTGTCTCCTGACATGAAGAGAACACAGACACTGTTTCACAGAATCCCACATAGTCAGAGATCAGAAACCTCGTGCTAAACTTGTGCAGTAATTAACAGCTAGCTTTACAGCTCTTCTGGCAGGGACACAGCAGCCAGCTGACTGCAGTGAGAAGAAGTGACGGTGATAGGTGGAGATTTGAGGAGGCAGGAATGTACGCTGAGTAGATACAGCTGCAGAGGCAAGCTGAGACGGAGCAGCGCTGGTGTTTTGACAGTAAACATTAGAACCGTGGGTCAGCGAGCATCAGGGTACCCTTGGCCTGCCCTTGTAGTCAAATACGAGGGCTGTTTTGGAAACTTTCAGCCTCCCTTGGACTTGGTTAGCATTAACTTTTGACCACCTTTGGTTTTTTACTCATATTGATTCATGCGTATCTTGGAGGAGCTGAGATCGAAGAATCAATGAACAAGTGCCGAGTTCTAATTTTCAACTTGATTACATAATCGTTATCATGAGGTTTTTAATGTTTTTCCCCCGGAAATTTCAGTCACACTTGCAAGTTTTTTTTTTTGTTGTTGTTGTGATGGTTTTTTGTTTTTTTAAAAATATTTTTACATATGCAAAGTTACAGGAGTTTAAGCTAGGGTTGGGTTTAGGATTGGGGCGTAGTTTGCACATCCACCAAGTGAATTTGTATTAAATCACAGTTGCTCATTCAAATTTGTGTATTTTTTCAAAAATTTTTTTAGGGGGATACAAAAGCATCAATAATGATTGCACGGTAGAGCGAGCGTTACATTAAACACCGTTTAACAACTTTAACTTTGTAGTTTTTTTTTTTTTTTTTACAAAGTTAGTAGAAATGTTTAAATTTACCCAATAACAGGAGGTAAAATGTATCAATAGCACAAAAAACACACACAAACTGAGTAATTTATATATCTATATCAATTTACTTCATAGCTATACGAATGAACTCGCATGTTATTTTCACCTTTAGGTTGACTCGCGCGAATATCACATATCAAATAGTAGTTCTACTCAATTCTAAAACTGCCTCATATTTTGTGACAAATCACTTTCTTGCACTCGATCCTTGGAACACATTCATATAAATAATAAATAAATTCTAGACCTTACCTTGTTCCACAGGATATGATGCCCTTCAGGTGAATAGCGCGTGCTTACGTGCTGCATGCAACACCCAGGAAGTGCACATAGACATATCTGTCTTTCCTTTTACCTTGAAGAAAAACTCCTCCTTATTGTGTACATATAAAACACAGGACATCAGATCTGTGTGTGTGTGTGTGTGTGTGTGTGTGTGTGTTATAGCTGCCCTGCATCAGCACTGTGTTTATGCCCTAAACACTGCGTGTGTGTTTACGGCTTAAACAGGGATGTAAAAGTCATTCAGAGTAAAAAGCCGAACTCTGGACGCTTCATCAAAACAATGCACGAAAGCACATTTATTAAAAGTATTTGAATTTATAGTATGGAAAATCATATGAACCACCGGTGCACACGTCATCACGCTATCGATACGCAGTATTCAGAAGTAGAGAATGATGCACGGAACATGAAGGACGTACTGTGTAGAGGACTTTTAAGTGGAGTTTATACAGTATATTTATACAGTACAGTTTATACAGTACTTTTCCAGAAAGTGCCTGCGGCATGTGCGTTTCAATCTCTCATCATGTCTGCATTATTGTGTGCCTTATATCTTACACCATGATACTGTGTGATTACTGACCATCGAGATGGCTGCGACATTAATAACAGAGCTTCGAGGTTAATAGTGGGCAGAGTCAGTTTACATTAGGGTATTTTTAGGACATGAGTGAATGTGTGTGTGTGTGTGTGTGTGTGTGTTGGGGCATAATTACCACTTATTATCCATTATTATATGGCGTTCATGCCAAGGATATTATAAAAGCGGGATTAAAACAAGTTTACACCCTGAGGGTTTCATTTTAAAACCTACAGCCTGTATGAGCAAGCAGGGTTTTATTATTATTTTTTTCTTTTTCATTATGAACCTCATTTTCATCTCAGGCGTGACGGGTGCAAAACTTATTAGTGCACTTATACGAACGATGTTGCCTTCGGTGATTGTTTTCCCCAGTTATTTTGTGTAAAATAATTATAACATTATAGTAAGTTCATTTAAAAAAAAAAAATAATAATTATACTACTGTAGTATATGTGAAAAATTACTAATATTTCAGTTATAATGTAATTGAAATATGAATAATAAATAGTAATGAATAAGATTTTCTAAATGCATTCATATTGTGTTATATAGCAGACGTGATTCCTTATAACGCCTGGCATAGTTATGTAGAAGTGCTCATAAATATGCATAAGCACTTTATAAACAACAGCCTTTTTATGATCATATTTTGAGGCAATCGATTAAATATGTAATGGAAAGCGAGTCAGTGTAAAGTTTTTGTACCAATTTGGATCATTTTGATGCTTTCTTACCTGCAAGCTTGGGTCTATTAAACCCTAAATAATAATTCCCCTTTGCTTGGATTATACCAAAAAAAAAGAAGAGTTTTTAAGAGATTAATTTCATCCAGTAAAGCACACAGCTTACTGATATACCCTTAACTAAAGAAACTAAAGAACTCTTAAGAACGTCATAACTAAAGAAATCAATATAAACAAAAATGACAATAACGTCTGATTAAAAAAAAAAAAAATCTAATCTGTCCTACCAAATCGTAATTTTTGGAAAGCACAGACGTGAAACAGCAGATTTACGCCAACCTCGAGCGTAGGAGGTCACTGTGGAACAGCACATTTACAGATTTACATCTGCTCAGAACGTGGAGCTGTAACATCTCACCAGATTGTACCACCATGACAAAGAGGGAGAACTCAAGGAGAACACGGAGCTCCGGGAGGTCGTGCGAGTGTCAGACGTGCCCGAGCGCTGTCACGTGCTGCCTTCTCCTTCTTTAAACCTTTGTAAAAGGCTGAATGTACAGTAGGTCAGATTCCCAACGTGTTAAAGATCATACGTGTACAGGCTGAACGCGTGCGCACACACACGGGAATAAACACACCGGAATGTGACGTCAGGGTTTATACAAAGCGATGCAAATTAGTCGTGCAAATTTAGCCATGAACATCTAGTGTATTGCTATTTTATCACACTCGTATCACATTTACAGGGAGGTTTGATATCACTGTTAACAACCTTTCATCAAACCCACGCAAAATGCTTTGATATCTACAGTTATATCTACAGGTCAGTGCAAAAGTTTTTGCGCCCTCTATGGTTTCTCTATGGCATGGGAAAAAAAAGTCGACTGTATCTCTGTTTTATAATTTCACTACAAATAAAGATGCTACGTGTGAAATATGGAACAACGCCAGAAACATAGTTTGTCTATTTGTGCAAACTTTTGAAAATGTTTCACAAAGCTGAATTTGATAGCCCGGGAAAAAGTGATAAAGATACAAAGTGTGACCACCTTTCTTCTTTGTCTTCCTCATTTAATGATAAGGGTGCACAAATATTTGCACTCAGTCTATCTTTGTTGAGTCTGTCTCAGTTTATCTCAAGTTATTATCTCGTTATTTCAAGTTCTCTCAGTTATCTCTTATTTCAAGATATGTTGTTACTTCGGGTTATACTGTTATTCAAAGATATTACGTCATTATGAAGATTTTCTCATTATTTCAAGATATGCAATTATCTCAAGTTATTATCTCGTTATTTTAAGATAAACTTTGAAGGTCGTTGCAAGATTGATAATTGTTTCGTCTGATCTCAGTATTTGTTATTCCAAGATATTATGTCGTTATTCGGAGATGTCATCTTGTTCTTTTAATGATGTGTTATCTCGTTTTTATGTCAAGTGATTATCTCATAATTTCAAGATATGTTCTTTCAGGTGATCTTGTTCTTTAAAGTTTTCACATCGCTATCTCGTTATCATCTCATCATTTCAAGATATCGTTATTTTAAGCTGTCTTGATATTACCGGATATTACGTCATTCTTTTGAGATAGTATCTCGTCATTTCAAGATATGTTGTTATTTCAGGCTACCGAGTGCCAAAAGTCATTATTTCAAGATTCTATTTAGACTATTTTGAGATATTATCTGGTCATTTCAAGAGATCAAGTCAAAATAATGAACGTTAAGAGTAAATAATGATATTTTGAAATCTTGAAATAATGAGATAATGAAAAAAAAATAAAAGCGTATACAGTAATATCTTGAAATAACCATTGAAGTCAAAATAATGAGATAATAGCTAGAAATACTGATATAATACCTTGACATTATGATGTATTAAGTTGAAAAAAACGAGAGAGTAAGTTCAAATAATGAAGTGTTTGAAATGTTGAAATTATGATGTTGCACAATTTTTTTTTCTCAGTCTGCGGTTCAGAGTGTGATTTTTTTTTAAAAACAGCTTTAGGAAAGGGATTTATTTTTTTTTATTTATTTATTTTTATATTTAAAGTTCAAACAGGCAGCTCCGATCTGAGATTTCGGTGTGTCTGATTTGAGCAGACTGAACAGCAAAAAACACACAAAAAGACGTTTGTTTTTTTTGTTTTTTTTCCCAGTTATATTTAATTCTTGTTTGTATGGTTTCAAATTTCTGGTCATGTGACATAGTCAGGAGAAAAATTCTACAGCTGAACATTTTGGATTTATTTCGAATCATCGAACATAAAAACCTATCATTTTTTTTCTTTTTTTTTCACATTGCCTGCATGTTATACCCTATGTAGTGAGCATACGTAATGAATAGGAGCACATATGCGTAAAAAGAATAAAACTATTTCCTTTGCTTAAATAAAAAGTGGTGTAGTTTAATGCGTGTTCTGTCTGCGAGCGTATACATTTACAGCCGGGTTTAAATGAAAAGTTCCGTTTATAAACTGCGTCTCGTTCTTTAGTCTGCCTGCTGCTGGTTACTATGACAACCGAATGCAGCTACGCCATAGTGATGAACTCTTAATAAAATGTTGAAATTTCAGCTGCTTAATAAGATGAATGTACAGTGTAAATATATGCGATTATATTATAAATGTGTGTACAGTGTGTGTGCTTCACATGTTCAAATACGTCGATACCATGTCATTCAATTCTGTGTGTAACATTCGTGCATATAAATAATTATTGACTCTCTCTCTCATATATATATATATATATATACACTGTATGTTATATAATCTATAGTGTATATTCTGAAAATATATAACATATATTATTTACATATTTTGAGTGCAGTAAACGTCATCTAAGACATAATGGTTATAATAAATAACAAAAACCCCAACTATACTATATTATACTATACAGCATCTGTTAGATTTAATATTTAACAGGAACAAAATAACAATAACGTGTTTTCTTTAAATATCCGTAACGAGAAACATGGGGTGTCTTTTTTTGTTGTTGTTGCGATATCCCACTGATTCAAATACAAGCTTCACTGAGCCATGACAAATAAGAACATGAGGAATCAAATCACTAATCTTTTATGGTCTCTTCTTCTACACCCCCCAGGACGTCGTCTTCGGGTTTGCCCTCTGAAAAAGCGAAAAAACAAAACGACGTTTTTTTTAACTTTTTAAGCATCAGTGTGAAATCACTACACATTTAGAAAAGGGAGCAAAATCATTAAATGAATCGGAAATATTCCCCGAATTTCCCATTAACCATTCCGGTAAAAGCCCCCAGAATAGTTTCGGATCGATCGTGTGGGAATCACGGCACTTACTGAAACATTCCTGAAGTTTTTCTGATCTCTTCAGGGAGACGTAGGTCAGAATGATGACGATTAGGATCCCGAAAAAGCCTCCCATGACACAACCAAAGAGCATCAAAAAATATTTACTGGCACCTGATAGAAACCAAATAAGATTCTGTTAAAAAACAAACAAACAAACAAACAAACAAACAGATGAACTGATCGCTCTACAGTGTTCATAGGACTACATAATGTCTACATAAGACCTTCATTCTTTTCACTAAAAATTTTTCCAAGAAGAGAGTTTAAAATGAAGAACAAAGAAGTGTACAAACAATGGTGATCAGTGATTGGTTGTTGAGAAGAATGGTGATCAGTGATTGGTTGTTGAGAAGAATGGTGATCAGGGATTGGTTGTTGAGAAGAATGGTGATCAGGGATTGGTTGTTGAGAAGAATGGTGATCAGGGATTGGTCATAGGGAAGAATGGTGATCAGTGATTGGTCATAGGGAAGAATGGTGATCAGGGATTGGTCATAGGGAAGAATGGTGATCAGTGATTGGTTGTTGAGAAGAATGGTGATCAGTGATTGGTTGTTGAGAAGAATGGTGATCAGTGATTGGTCATAGGGAAGAATGGTGATCAGGGATTGGTCATAGGGAAGAATGGTGATCAGGGATTGGTCATAGGGAAGGATGGTGATCAGTGATTGGTCATAGGGAAGAATGGTGATCAGGGATTGGTCATAGGGAAGAATGGTGATCAGTGATTGGTTGTTGAGAAGAATGGTGATCAGGGATTGGTCATAGGGAAGAATGGTGATCAGGGATTGGTCATAGGGAAGAATGGTGATCAGTGATTGGTTGTTGAGAAGAATGGTGATCAGGGATTGGTCATAGGGAAGAATGGTGATCAGGGATTGGTCATAGGGAAGAATGGTGATCAGGGATTGGTTGTTGAGAAGAATGGTGATCAGGGATTGGTCATAGGGAAGAATGGTGATCAGTGATTGGTCATAGGGAAGAATGGTGATCAGTGATTGGTTGTTGAGAAGAATGGTGATCAGTGATTGGTTGTTGAGAAGAATGGTGATCAGTGATTGGTCATAGGGAAGAATGGTGATCAGGGATTGGTCATAGGGAAGAATGGTGATCAGGGATTGGTCATAGGGAAGGATGGTGATCAGTGATTGGTCATAGGGAAGAATGGTGATCAGGGATTGGTCATAGGGAAGAATGGTGATCAGTGATTGGTTGTTGAGAAGAATGGTGATCAGGGATTGGTCATAGGGAAGAATGGTGATCAGGGATTGGTCATAGGGAAGAATGGTGATCAGTGATTGGTTGTTGAGAAGAATGGTGATCAGGGATTGGTCATAGGGAAGAATGGTGATCAGGGATTGGTCATAGGGAAGAATGGTGATCAGTGATTGGTCCTAGGGAACATTGGTGATCAGTGATTGGTTGTTGAGAAGAATGGTGATCAGGGATTGGTCATAGGGAAAAATGGTGATCAGTTATTGCTTGTTGAGAAGAATAGTGATCAGCGATTGGTCCTAGAGTCAATGGTGATCAGTGATTGGTCACTGGGAAGAATGGTGATCAGTGATTGGTCACTGGGAAGAATGGTGATCAGTGATTGGTCATTGGAAACAACAGAGATCAGTGTATAGCTCAGAGCAATCACTGTAATCACTGTGACAGGCAGTGACATCGTTAGCATTGCTAAACCATTCATTAAAGTTTCTCACAAACTGACTCTGAGCAGCTAGCTACTTTAAAAAACGTTCTCTCTTGATGACTTTGACCCTTTTTTTCCAGAGCTGTTTGTCCTAAAAAACATACCTGTAATAAAAAGGTATCCAGTTTCCACACCGAGACCGTTGACGGAACATATAAAAGCACTGCCGTTAATGTCGTTGCCGATGTTTGACAACTGCCATGTCGCAATAACCTGATTAGAACTGACGTCACAGTTTCCATACATTGACTGGAGGAGAGAAGAAGAGAAGTCAGGTTAAAGAAAACGGGGCAAACGCATGACCTACAAGCTTACTTAGATAAAAGCTAGACTCGAATTCAAAAGTGTGCTAGTTTCCCGCAGCTGTTCCTTCATTATCGCTAGCGATAAAAATGGTCAAATAGTGGATGCTAAGGTCGCACATCGTTCCTGACGTCTACGTTTTTACTTCATCCATACACTGCCTTCTTCAAATCAGATTTAATGACTCAAATGTCTTTATTTGATTATTTCTTCTCAGACTATTTTACTGTCGATACACCCACAGGTCATTGTTACAAACACACATCGCATTTATCATCTTAGCTATTTTACTGTTGATACAAACACACGACAGATTTATTTAACATCTTAAAATGAATTACATTTAAAGCTAACTGACTGTACGCTCGATATACACCCATGTCAGCTTTAACGTCTAAGAATGGTTATTTTTTTAAATTTGCTCCAGATTGTTAAAACATAAGGGGATGTTTATGGGGAAAAACAGTCAAATCTCGAACCATGGAAGGGTACTTGATGTTTTTTCCGGGGCATTGCAGGGCGTAGGTATTTAGAGGGAGATTTGCAGTAAAGTTGATGGTGGCGTTTGCTGGTGTGATGCTGCAGGTGAAGGTGGCAGATTTGCCTATGTTCACGGTGTTGTTCAGAGGGGTGTTGGTGTAGGTCTGTCCTGTAGATCAGTGGCAGAGACACAAAGAACATATGGTTATTGAAATTAATATAATTAGAACGGCTAAGGTGGGGAATCTGAAACGTTTTCTTCAATGTACACATAAAGAAAGACACTTTGAGTGGAATAACACAAGGTCCTGATTTTGAACCAATGCTACAGGTAGCTTAGCTAGTTAGCGCCATGCTACTGTAACTATCAGTTTATAATTTATATCAATTCACTGCAAAGTTATTAAAAACGTCATCATGGTACACATGAATACTCAGTGAACTGCACATGGCCCTTTCCAGCCACTTTAATGGTTTGAATGAAAAGTTTGAGCAAGGAGGTCAGTTCAATTACAGTACATCCATTGCTAACAGCTAACATCGGACTCACTCAAGAACACCTGCTTAGCAACGCAGGCTAGTTAGCTACAATACGCACAAGGAAAGCGTAGCTAGCTTTAAAATGACAAAACTATCGAAGGCTGTGAATTATTTTCGTAGCTACATCTTATTTAGCGCACTCGTGAGGAAAAACCTGAGCACGTTCAAGACATAAAAATCGAAATGAATGCAGGGATCAATTTTGGCCGATTAAACTGCACCCTCCTTTACTGTCACGAGCTCGCTTTAAAAATTGATTGATTGATTGATTGATTGATTTAAGGTTGTCCATTAATTTTAGCCCCAAAATGAATGTGAAATGATGAAAATCAAGCAAAAAAAAAAATACTAGAGGTTTGTGAATATTTATATGTATTAAAGCTTGTAAAGCCAAATTGCCTACTTAGCAAATGTGCTAAATATCTTTTTGTACTATAACATGTTACATGCATTACGTATAATTACATATCTAAAATTAAGAATGAAAGAAAAAGACATTTATCCCAAATTGGTTTTAAGGTCTTTAACAAATCTACGACATACCGGCGAACGTATTTATGTAGAATTTATGCTTCAAAAAAAAAAAAAAAAAAAAAAAAAAAAATTAACAAGTATGAATGTCAGATGACAATGTATTTAAATTGTTGTTCACTTATCGATTTATTTATTTAATTTTATTACTTCTTTTACCATTTTACCGTATAGTACAACATAAAACAGTCATTTTTACTGCCTATCGATGTGGGAATTATTCCACTGTACCTATTATAAGATTTCCAACCTTACGATTTTTTTAAAAGAATGATTTTTATGCTTTTCCCCCCCCAGAACCCTGCGCTGGATGTTGTGTCAGTGCCTTTCACTCATTTGACTAAGAAATGCGTAATTTTTTGACTATTCTAATCTTCGTTCCTCATAAACAAAACTTTCCCCCGGTACACACCCAAGCTGACGACTGAAATCTTGTATTGTTTTTGCAGCACAAAACATCCTTTACTTACATTCTTATACAAAAAGTACGTACTCTATGAACGTTTTACATCATTAAATGAACTTCGCTGACGCGAAAAAGTTTGGAAAAAAAAATTCGAGACGCTAAATTCCACATGGTCGAATGTGAAAAATGCATATTTCTCGAATCCGAGCATTCCACAAGTCACGGAACCCTGACACGTGAGCGGGACGCACGATCGAGGTAGGATTTGTGCAGAAGCGTCAACATTTTCAACATCATCATATCACATCTAACTTATGTAGGTCATTTCCATTCATAGCGTTCCTGTCCATCCACATGTTCTGTAGCATCCCGGATAAACAAAAAAAAGAAGAAACACGTCAACATTCCCACAAAACCAAAATCAGTAGGTTAAAAGCTGTAACTCACTCAAATGATGTGGTGAAATGTAAAACTTTAATCATACCTTGTGCAGGTGGAACAGACTGCAGGACGATGCAGATGAAAAGCCACATCAGGCTTAACAACATCTTTCTTGACGTTACCATCCTTCCTTTTCTCTGCAGAAACTCTGAGTGCGTATTATAGTCCAAAAGTGCTACTGAAACTAAAATAGAAAAATCCTTCTCTGCTGAACCACAGTCCAGGAGCGGGTACACGGCACCTCGGTCAGCACTCACTCTCCCCGAGCACGCAGAGTGGCAAGCAAATTAAAACTGAACTTCTCATTTGCAAGTACGGCATCTGAGAAAACTTCCTCGAACAGGACGAGCAGGCGCATATCACGCTCCAGTCTTTACAGGAGTGTGTCCTGGGTGTTCCTTTAAACTCCCTTTTGTAGGTTAGTGCTGGTTTTCCGTGTTTCCCCCCTTCGGGATTTTCATGTCTTCGAGTCATTTTACTTACAAAGTAGGCAAAAAATTTTACATGGATTTCAAGGAAAGGAGACACGTTTTCATCTAGATGCTCAACACACACTTTTAACATTGTGAGGGAATCCTGGAATCAGGCCGTCCAGGTTATGAACAAGGAAACACATTCAATATGTATCAGTGTGAATGAAAGGATGCTGAAGAGAAAGACGGGAATAATTACATACCGTACGCCGTCTATGGGTCAAAGATTGTCCTTACATAAAGCTCTCAGATTTAATCCACTTCTTTTAATATGCACATTAATGCCACCGTATCCTTATCGTCCTTATAAAGACTTCGCGATGTCCGGCACCTAAAACAGTTCAGAGAACGTGTCTGTGTAGGTCGTGTGAATTGAACAATTTCAGATTTCCTCTAAAAATACACTTGTAGAACGTTGTCCTTATCAGGGCAACCCTTAAAGATTCTATGCAAGTTTCAAGTGGAACCCTTTCCAGAAGCTAAGAATCCTTACTTATCGAATGAACCTTTAAAGAACCCCTGGAGAACCCTTGAGGTTTCTTTATTTTGTCATTCTGAGGGAATCCTTAACGATTCTATGTTGGGGAACAAATTAGGGACAAATATTGGAAAATTTTGAACCCTGAAGGCTTTTTCTATCGTCCTTATCAGGGAACCTTTAAAATTTCTACGTAGAACCCTAAAACAAGTCAGAAAGGCAAGGATAGGGAAGATTATAACCTGAAAGAGTTCTTTAAAGGTTCTTTAAAATTTCATTGGATCATCTTTGCTTCCAAAAAAAAAAAAAGAGCTGTAATTGGAATGCTTTCCGATAGAGAACCTTCAGAACCCTTAAGGCTTGCACTTCTCAGGGAACCATTAAAGGTTCCATGTAGAACCATGGAACAGAGTATTTAAAATTAAGACTTTATTTCAATGCCCAAGGTTGTAACATTTACAGTGAAAACGACCAAAAAAACATACATTACGCTAAACTTAAACATCATTAAAGAGGTAAGCAGTCTGAATTTCAGTCATGTACAAATATTCACATCAATTACTGAACGCTTATGGACATAAAGGAAAGAAAGTGCACATGAATAAACATTATGATGACCGACGTGTAATCCTTATCATACGTCTAACAAAATAACGGTAATAATGTTTTACATCAGGCCACCTTAAATATAAAACTCCGGCTGAGTATTCTACACTTTACTTTATTTCCTTTTGTAAATTTAGCTTTAAATTAGATTAAATAGCTAACTGTAAAACAGTGCGTTATACCGGAACAGCTCAATTACAGTGTGGCAACTTACAATACAAACGTAATAACAATTAAACATTTCATTGCATAGGAGAAGATTTTTACTGCGTATTTACAACAATAAACACACGTAACAAGCAAAAATACTGACTGCCACTTTAATACTACTGCGGCTAAATAAAGCAGTCTTTGGTTTATATTACTGCTCTTCCACAGCCGTTAAAAAAAGAAAAGAAAACAATAATAATAATAATAATAATAATAATAATAATAATAATAATAAAAGAAGAGGAACACAGAATGCAGTGCCCGCCACTAATATTGGCACCCTTGGTAAATATGAGCAAAGAAGGCTGTGAAAAATTGTCTTTATTGTTCACAAAAATACTCTGCTCTAACGGATATCAAACAATCGCAAACGACACAGGTTTATCAAAAAAATTATCTTTGTTAAATGTAGGCGTGCGACAATTATCGGCACCCCTATGAATTCATATGAGAAAAATATAGTTGAAGTGTATTCCCATTGATATTGTAATTTTTTTTTAAGTACACATGGGTGAGTAGGAACAGGAAATTGTTCGACCATGACTTCCTGTTTCACAGGGGTATAAATATGAGGTAACACATAGGCGAAATTCCCTTAGTCATTCATAGCGATGGGTAAGAGCGAGGAATATAGCTGTGATGTGCGGCAAAAGGTTGTTGAGCTTCACACAATGGGGCGTGGCTATAAGAAAATAGCACAAGCACTGAAAACGCCCATTTCCACCATCAGGGCAATAATTAAGAAGTTCCAGTCCACTGGAAATGTTATGAATCGACCTGGAATTGGACGTGTGTCTATATCGTCTCAACGCACTGTGAAGAGGACGGTTCGAGTGGATAAAACATCTCCAAGGATCACAGCTGGAGAACTGCAGAAGTTACCAGATCCCGGATTTCAGTTCCCTCACCGTGTATTCTCCAACCTCATCAGGCATTACAGGAGAAGAAAGGGTGCCAATAATTGTTGCACACCTATGTTTAACAAATATATTTTTTATTGATAAACCTGTGTTGTGCTTGTAATTGTTTGATATCCATGAGAGCGGAGTATTTCTGTGACCGTTCTGAACATAAAATCAAAAGGTTAACCAATAAAGACAATTTTTCACAGCTTTCTTTGCTCATATTTACCAAGGGTGCCAATATTAATGGAGCACGCTGTATATTAATGTTTTTTTGTTTTCGTTCCGTTTGTGATATGAACACTATAGCCAATCGTTTTAGGTCCAGAATGATTACCAAAACAGCGAAATGTTCAGAAAAACCACACTTTACTTCATCGTGTGTGGATTTAATGGACTTAATAATGCGTTTTACCTCAAATACGTATTTATGCGTACGTCTTTTACTATGTGCAAGCCACGGCTTGTAAAAGCTCTATGATCTTATTCTTTAGAACATTTCATCCAGCATTACAGCCCACTACAGCATAACAATGATGTAAACCTTTCTATATAGACGTCTTCAAAGTTGCTTCATTAAATCGAGTCAGTAACAAATGACTGTACATTAGGCTTGTGCGATATAGTGATTTAATCGTCTCTACACGATATTACACTACCCTGACATCCAGTGACGTCTACTCTGATTACATTACATTACCAGACCTGCCAGCGCCGCAATTTAATATCGGAACTGACACCGCCTGGAAGCCTCGCCCACTTACCCCAACTCCACCATCCAGCCGGGCTTTTGTAACTGCCACTGCCGGTACGCAGTTCCTGACCACACAGTTTATGATATCACAGTACGCCGTCCCATACTCAAACCTGAAATGGTGGAAATACTCGCTTTCCTGACTGTTTTTATCTATCATATATTAAAAGGAATTTAAAACGGGGGAAATCGATATCGCACAAGCCTAGTGCACATGGATTAAAACCTGCATAAAAACAGATACTAAAACAATCCAAAAAAAATATATAAAAATAAAATAAACCCTGATTCTTTCATCAAACTTTTAGGAACAAAAAGGTACTTACTGTAACTATGCCTCGTCACTGGGGGTCCTTTAGTCTGTTTCTTTAGAGCTTTCGTTTAAAAGCGTTGAAATTATCTATGCGATAATGAAATCGTTTTTTAAAAGTAAACTATTTTCACATTTACAGATGTGAGATTTATACTAATGGTACCCTTGAGCAGCAAGCAAAAGCAGAGGTGCCAACATTTATGGTTTACCCGCATGCAATGTTTTTAGACAAGAAAACGACGTTTTTAAACCCTCTGCGCAAACTTTATCTGAACTTTGACCTGACAGCGTAGGCTGCATGTCTACACTGACGAACCGGTAGAACAGTTATAAAAGAAGAGTGCTATTATTTTTAAAAATATATATAGTTTTCTTTCATAATGTAGTTTATGATCATTTTCTTTTTTAATATAATTTTTCTTGGTTTTGTTTTGTTCGTATTCGGGCCAACGAGTTGTTTTGATTATGTTTGTCTCAGTAATAAAAAGCGGATTTCTGTAAAGCCGCTTTGTGGCAACGTTGTTCAAATCCGTTTAATCTATGCAACTGAACTGAATTAAAAAGGGTGAATAATTTTTGATTTTTTTCTGTTAAAGCCTTTATGCTGATGCATCTACGAAAAAGAAAATCGTGTATAAATATATTCCACTGCAACTGATTATTAATTGCATTAACACATGAGCATGTACTTGTTATCATTTTGTAAAAATGGCGTAAAATAAACGTGTTTATGCATGCCGATGCACGTCAGGGTTTTTTTTTGTGTGTGTGTGTGTGTGTGTGTGTGGTAAAATTCGACTGAGCGATGCTAGCACCTCTACAAATGTACATTTCAGTACCTTTTTTTCTGTGAGTGTGTAAAGTTTGAATAAAACCCACCCTATGAACCCTGCATTAGACTTTTCTGTATATCCCTCCTCTATACTGTGTCATTTTATAATTACAGAATTACAGCCGCTGTTTAACATGAGCTATGGCGAGACGACAGGACACTTGGCTTCTTTGTGATCGACTGTTTTGGTCTTGGGGACTTTGTGACGTCCATCGCAGACCTGATCTTGGTCTTTTCCGACAGCTTTAGGTCTCGGGTGGCCTACGCTGTGGCTGCACGAGCCATTTTATGGACTCCGGGGGAATTTTCATAAGTCTAAAACACACACGTAAACATACATGAGCAGAATTCAATTCTGTAATAATAATAATAATAATAATAATAATAATAATAATAAGGTTTGTCATCCTTTAGTGCACGTCAAAGCTCCCAAAATGCATCATGGGTGTTCCTTTCATATTTGATTATAAAATACCAAAATGTCGTACATCGTGGAGATCATTTGTATAAACACTGAGTGAAACCACGGTTCTTCCACGATCCTGCTCAGGCTCCGCCCCTCCGTTCGTGCGCCCCCCTCGTCATCGTTTGCACCTGCGCTTTGTTATTTACGTCAGTGCAGTCGGTGTGTGTTTATATATAGTCCCTGATTTCCCTGTGTTCTTAGCAAAGTTTGCAAGACTCGTTTTTTATTGTGCTTGGGAAGGTGAGGGGGCGGGGCCGGGGAACAGTTGTAGTATAAAAGGTGTAAAAGGTGTAATATACAGGACAATAAATATTCATTCCTAATTCGTATCAAGTGAATTATATTTAATGAACATCTCAAAAGGAATGACTAAAGAATTACAATTGTAATTTATGTATTCATTTATTTAATATTTTTAAAATAGATTTCAATTTAAATAGTACACCATTTTACACACACACACACACTATATATATATATATATATATATATATATATATATCTGCATAAATATGACCTAAAAAGTCCTAAAAGTAAACAAAGAGAACCCAATTAAATAAATAAGACAAAAACATTATACTTGGTCATTTATTTATTGAGGAAAATTATCCAATATTACATATCTGTGAGTGACAAAAGTAGGTGAACCTCTAGGATTAGCAGTTAGGACTACCTCTAGGACTACCAGAAGGCTAGTGGAATAATGTTTTGTTGATGGATGAGACCAAAATAGAACTTGGAGTGTTTGGAGAAAGGAAAACACTGCATTCAAGCATAATAACCTTATACTATCTGTGAAACATGGTGGTGGTGGTATCATGGTTTGGGCCAGTTTTGCTGCATTGCTCGCCATCACTGATGGAACAATGAATTCTGAATTATATCAGCGAATTCTAAAGGAAAATATCAGGACGTCTGTCTGTGATCTGAATCTGAAGAGAAAGTGGGTCATGCAGCAAGACAACGACCCTAAACACACGAGTCGGTCTACCAAAGAACGGTTAAAGAAGAATAAAGTGAATGTTCTGGAGTCAAAGTCCTGACCTTAATCTAGTAGAAATGTTGTGGAAGAACCTGAAGCGAGCAGTTCATGTGAGGAAACCCACCAACATCCCAGAGTTGAAGCTGTTCTGTACTGAGGAACGGGATAGAACTCCTCCAAGCCGACGTGCAGGACTGATCAACAGTCACCCCAAACGTTAATCTGCGGTTATTACTGCACAAGAGGGTCACACCACATACTGAAAGCGAAGGTTCACATACTTTTGCCCCTCACAGATATGTAATATTGGATCCTCAATAAATAAATGACCAAGAGAGAGAGAGCGATAATTATATTATAACTGAGTAACTACAATATTATAATATATAATAGTTTTTTATGAGCTCCACATACCATACGGATCACTTTGCAGGTGCATAATTACTGACTGTGGTCTGTTCATGGCTGTACAAAATATTGGCACCCCACCACCCCATCCATTACTGCAGTGTTTCTCAACCAGGGGGGAGAGATTGGAAGGGGGGGCGCAAAAAGAACAAAACACAGACAGGGCATCATTTGGGTACTAGGTGTATTTTATCGCTTTTCAATAAAAGAAAGAAAAAAAGAGTCTGTATTTTCTTTCTGCTGGGGAGAGGCGGAGCTTAGCCTGCCTTTTATCTAGACCAGTGTTGCCAATTTAGCGACTTTTAAGACCCATTTAGCAACTTTTTTTTTCAAAAAAAAAAACGCCTAGCGACAAATCTAGCTACTTTTTGGACAACCTTAGCAACTTTCCAAATGTCACCAGTTCTGTCCTACAACCTCCCCTCTCTCTGCGTCTGCTCTGTTCAGTGAGGGGCCGAGAGCCGGAGATTTAACAACGTCATGGATAACGAGACGCGCCCTTCCTCCCAATTTACATCATTCTTATGTGAATGTTTTTTAGAATACGAGACGAATGGAATGCAACATGTTTTATATTTAAAATAGTCCAGGTTATTACAACCTAGTTCTCTTGTTCAGAGTAGTCATAGTGTTCAGAAACATATCATATCATTCATGTTCCATACCTGTCCGTTATATAGTTTTATAAAAGTCATCAAAGTGATTTTAAAAAATTGTTAACGTTATGAAAAGTAATTAAAAAAGTATCAAAGCAAAAAGAATCTACCTATCTATCTATCAAAAACAGATTATATATATATATATAGAGAGAGAGAGAGAGAGAGAGACAGATTTTATATAGAAAACATAATAGTGGGGGGTGGGGGTTGGGGGGGTTGGGGCGTGCCACATGAAGGGGAGGCTTTAGTTACAAAAGCTTGAGAACCTCTGCATTAATGAAAATGCAAATCCCACTGAAAGCATATCTGTTCAGGGGTTATCCCTTTTCTTTGACACACAGGGTAGAGGGGTGCCAATACATTGTGCAGAGCATCTCATGGGCTACAATTTGTTATACGTACGCCAACAAAGTGGATCTGATAGAAATTAGTGTGTATAAATCATTAAATCTGCTTTATTATTTGTTTTCTGACGGACACTCCTAAAAAGCCGTGAACAGAGAAGAAAAGAGTGTTTCTGTCGCGTTTAGAAATCTTCCTGGAACAAACCAAAAACAAAACAAATACCGTGACCGTACAGTGTCTCTGACTGTTCCTCTGCCGTGCTGAGATTCGCCTGTAGAGCTGAGTGCAAAAGCTGGAAACATCTGAACTGTACGTGACCTGAACGTGGAACACTCTGACTCAATTTTGGGCCGCACCCATAAGTGAGGTTAGTGTTCTCTCTCTCTCTCTCTCTCTCTCTCTCTCTCTCTGTTTTTTTAGAAATACACAGTGAATAAAGAAGTCCTCTATAAAGGTCAATAGAAGAGAAATGTGTGATAGTGATAAGGAGCTCTGTGTTGTCTATAACAGCAGCTCTGACAGTAGCGCAGCTGCAAACGACAGGTTTCTATTAATATTAATGCGCTCGTTCTGATACGGTATCGTTTCTATAGTAACAGCTCATTCACAGGGAGTTGTACAGCAGATGCTAAAACCTATGTTTAAAATGTGTGTAATCATCGATACGGTGGCGTTTTCTGCAATGTAACTTTTACGGAAGCGTCATCAGGACAGATTCTGTGTGGATTCTTGGTAACATGACAAACTTTCTTCTTTTTGTCTTATTAACTTTTGTGTCTTATTAAAACAGAGAGTCTGGTGAGAGGACGACTGGTGTGTGTGTGTGTGTGTTGGATTTGTGGTGTGTGGGATGATTGGTGTGTGTGTGTGTGGGATGATTGGTGTGTGTGTGGACGATTGGTGTGTGTGTGTGTGGGATGATTGGTGTGTGTGTGTGGCATGATTGGTGTGTGTGTGTGTGGGATGATTGGTGTGTGTGTGGTGAATGATTGGTGTGTGTGTATGTGTGTTGGATGACTGGTGTGTGTGTGTGTGTGTGGTGGATGATTGGTGTGTGTATGGTGGAGGATTGGTGTGTGTGTGTGGGATGATTGGTGTGTGTGTGGTGGACGATTGGTGTGTGTGTGTGGGATGATAGGTGTGTGTGGTGGATGATAGGTGTGTGTGTGGTGGATGATAGGTGTGTGTGTGGTGGATGATAGGTGTGTGTGTATGTGTGTGGTGGATGATTGGTGTGTGTATGGTGGAGGATTGGTGTGTGTGTGTGGGATGATTGGTGTGTGTGTGGTGGATGATTGGTGTGTGTGTGTGTGTGTTGGATGACTGGTGTGTGTGTGTGTGTGTGGTGGATGATTGGTGTGTGTATGGTGGAGGATTGGTGTGTGTGTGTGGGATGATTGGTGTGTGTGTGGTGGATGATTGGTGTGTGTGTGGTGGATGATAGGTGTGTGTGTGGTGGACAATTGGTGTGTGTGTGTGGGATGATAGGTGTGTGTGGTGGATGATAGGTGTGTGTGTGGTGGATGACAGGTGTGTGTGTGTGTGTGTGTGTGTGTGTGTGTGGTGGACGATTGGTGTGTGTGTGTGGGATGATAGGTGTGTGTGGTGGATGATAGGTGTGTGTGTGGTGGATGATTGGTGTGTGTGTGGTGGACGATTGGTGTGTGTGTTAGATGTTCCGCTCACCCTCATGGCACTGGATATCCAGGGCAGGAAGCGGGACACTCGGGTGTAGACGCCGGGTTTCTTTGCCATGGCGCAGCCCGTCCCCCAGCTGACCACGCCCAGCAGCCTGTAGCGGCTCGTCTTCGACAGACAGTCGGCTGCTACGAAGGGACCACCGCTGTCTCCCTAAAGTAAACATGTAAACAAGGAGTGATTGTAAAACACTATGGCGTCTCCCAGTATCTTAATGCGGCATGATGGCTAAATGGCGCCATCTTGTGTCCTGAGAGTGCTCTGGTGATCATTATCAGTTACCTGACAGGAATCGGTTCCTCCTTTCTCATAACCGGCACAGAACATGGTGGTGGTGACCTGGTTGTCGTAGTAATCAGGGGCGTTACAGACAGCATCACTGATTATGGGAATGTGGGCCTCCTGGAGGATGACCGCCTGTGTGCCTGAGAAGGAGAGAAGAAGAAAAAGGGCATAATATAATGGAATATAACGGAGAATGTTTCGTTTAGGACGTGAAGATCAGCAGAAATGAAACGCACTGGGGAGAAGGGTTGAGAAACACCAATGAGCCACAGTACGGGTGAAACCATACGCAAAATCCTTGGTATTACTATAGAATCAAGGTACTTACATCTTAAAGGGGCAGCTTGTAATTTTTAGACGGCTCTTAAATTGTCTCTGACCGAAACTGCAACTGCCACTCACTTTTCTTTTCATTTTCCTCATCTCCTATGTTAAAACGATGTATGCCTTGTGAGAGCTGGACTTTTAAGAAATTGTCAGAGCAGCGCAAGACTGTTAAGCTCATTTCTGGGCCAGAAAAATGTCAATATAAATCTAACATGACAGAGTTAGCCAGAAACTGGTCGAATATTTAAAGCTCACTAGAGAGGTTCACTCATAGCCCGAACAATGCAGAAATATAGTTATGCATTACAGTTAATATGTAAATGTAGTGTCTTACTGCCTTCTCTTAGCAACTTAAAGGAGCGGTTGGTCAGTTTTAAGGCCTCTAAAACGGCCTGTGGGGCAAACTGCAACGGCTACTTCAAATTTGTTGAGAATTGAAACTACTTGTGAATCGAGTTTTAAGGAAAAAACAAACAAACAAACAAACAAACAAACAAACAAAAAAGGGGGCGGGGCTAATTTCTGGGCAAGAAAATTTGTCAACAGAAACCTGAAAATTGTGGATTTTTTTTTTCTTAAAAAGTTGAACTAAACTTCTTTTTTAAAGCATATTTTGTTGTTGACTGACCGTAATACTCGACGTTTCCCCAGCCTGTCACCGTGCCAACCTGACCATCAATCAGCCGCTGACCGTAGGTGGGCAAACACACGGGCTGGATGTAGTCTACGGCAAGCAGGAGAGATAAAGTGTATGAAGATATGGAGTGAAATACACCAATAAAGTGTCCACTTAATAACATTTTAATTGAAGGCCAAGTAATAAGCAGTTAATTTATTGGAACTTAACGATTAATTATTGAGCAATTCATAAATAATTATCCTTTCAAATACATTTTATATAACGTAGTACTATTTAGATATTTAGATACTTTAAAACTATAGTAAAAGGTTTACAAAAAAAAAAAAAACTGAAATAGAAAATCTTTGGAAATTTTTTCAAATCTAATCTAGGGCGCAGGCTTGGCTAGTTACAGCGTCCTCCGATAATATTGGCACCCTTGGTAAATATGAGCAAAGAAGGCTGTGAAAATTCATCTTTATCGTTTAACGTTTTGATCCTTTGTTTAAAAAATTCATAAAAATACTCAAACAATCGCAAACACAACACAGATTTATCAACAAAAAAAATATATCTTTGTTAAATATAGGTTTGCAACAATTATTGGCACCCCTATGAATTTTTACGGAGGGTGCCGATATTAGTGGAGGGCACTGTAGTTAGCTGATTCTAGCTAGGATTAAGTACATTTAATAATTTCTCTGTGAAATAAGCCTAGCATACCCTTGTTAGCAATTGTTTTTTAAAGAAGACTGAGGTCCGCTGAATAAGTGTTCAGTACTGTGTGACACACACGTGCAAAAGATTTCGTTCGTGTTAGACGGGAACTGATCGAGGATCTGTGGTTTCACTCGACTGCACTAATTAGGTTGACGTCTTCGTGGAGGAGCTCATTAGTGAAATCTGACGTTCAGGTGGAACAAACGTCTGCATTCACAGTGGTTCAACAGCTCCAGACAGATTCACCGATAAACCGAGATGCCCGATAAAACGAAGGCTCTGATCGATATTCCCTTTGCAGCTGTCGCCAATCGGGTTCTGCGTTATACGACACAGTTTTCAGGAGCTCCGGGCTCAGATACGGTGCTCTGCTGAACTCTAAAAAACATCCAGCTTGGAGCAGGTGTACATTTATGTGCCATTATTCTGCAATTCCGCTATGAATTTACACCGGGTCCCGAGCATTCGAGTACAAGAGCGTGAAACTGCCTCGTCATTTCACCTAAAATGTACCGCGGCGAACATTTTACAAATTCCTGCTTCGTGATTCCAGACTTTTTCTGATAGTATTGTCTTTTGTTCAGGCCTCGGAGCTCTGCAGAAAACAGGGCAGCTTTGTTCTCCGCACTTCCTGGCAATCTGAAACCGGAGGGAGGAACTACAGCCTACGACACTGCAGCGTTTCCTCAGAATCAAGCGCAGCCTTCTAGTCACTGTGAAACTCCGCAAACACAAAACACTAACTATGAAGAGAAAGAAAGAAAGAAGACCCGTGCACGTGTTCTGCACATAAACATTTCCTCATTTTCTAATAAACGAGGAAATAACCGTGCATATGATAATAATAACACAACTGATTGTATATTTTTAAAGTTATATTTAACTTATAGTCGTTTTTTATATGTATCTAATCGGCAAACACCTTCATGAGCGCTGACACTGGAGACTCCTTCTGTAAATCTCCTTACAGAAAACTTCCCCATATCAACGCTTATGCCCATTTTTTAAGCAGTTTAAATCCCCGTGAATGAGCTGTTACTATAGAAACAATAACGTAGTAGAACGAGCGCATAATTATTAATATAAACCTTTTTATATTATTTGCAGCTGCGCTACTGTCAGAGCTGCTGTTACAGAAAATTAACCAGCACCTTCCCTTCTGACCAATCACAATCCAGAATTTGACATCTCTGTGGTATAACTAGCAATATTACACACACACACACACACACATACATACATATATTTATATATATATATATATATATATAAAACACCCTTGTGATGCAGTACAGATGCGATGTGTGTGCTTTATGACTTGAGTTAACGACTCACCAGTGAACTGCAGAGGCTTCGTGAGAGAAAGCACGGCGATATCACGGCTGTTGTCGTCGATGTTAGCGTCGACGAAGGGCAGGTAACTGCTGTGATAAACCACCGTCTTCACCTCAGCGGTCACCACGTTCTTATGGATGGGCGTGTTGTAGATGGAACCCATCAGAACCCTCCACCTCGACACGTGACGATATCTCCTGGTTATACGCAAACGCAAATTATTAGTGGGCTTCAGAAAACAAACAAACCACAGACCACAGAAACCCCAAACAGCACGATGACATCGTTCTCTCGGGAAATCATTCATTAGCTCTAAGAAAAAGAAGAAAAAAAAACATATATATATATAAATATATATATATATATATATATATATATATATATATATATATATATATATATATATATATATATATCTCTGGAAAACAAGGTTAGTTATTATCTCATGATAATGCCAACTAGAGTTAACAAGAAGACAGCAAACATGAACTTTCTATCACGGGAAATAAAATATATCACACCATACAGTAGCACTGGTGCGTTCTGGATTCTGATTGGTCGGCTCTGACGGTAGTGCAGCTGCAAATCACAGGTTTATATTAATAATGGTAAAGGTAATATGTTGTCGTTTCTATAGTAACAGCTCATTCAACAAAATGCGCCACGTAAACGGATAGAAAGTGTTTAACGTTTATAAACGGTTTATGAAAGCTGTACGTTTTCAGGACAGAGGAGTTTACGGTTTCTCAGGAACACGCCGAGCTGTGGGGGTTTTTTTTGTTTTGTTTTGTTCCGTTTTGTTAACTTGAAGAGAGAGAATACAGAGAGGGCAGGTGAGGGAAGGACTGTTTACAGCTGCTATAACGTAACTGACAACAGGAACTAACTGCACGACGTTAAATGTAACTATAAACGGATAAAATGTGCGTTATTTAATTAATAAAACATTGTAATTGTTGATGAATTGCTGTGGTATAAGAGGAAAAAACACCGGGGATATGCCGTTATAGGAAAATAATCAGTTCAGGGTCGTAAGAGTAACTCCACGTTGGTGATTATTTTACTCTAACAGCACAACACATAGGGGTTTATTCCTTATGGTTTAAAGCGTGTGTGTGTGTGTGTGTGTGTGTCTCACTCAGGGAAGCAGTGTGCAGCACTGACAATCCAGCGGTCCGAGATGATGGATCCTCCACACTGGTGAACTCCGTCATACTGCAGACTGACCTGCCACGGCCACGAGCCCTGTCGCGTATCCACACCTCCCACGATCCGCTCCTCAGGAAGCATACGCCGCCCGCAATCTACACACCGACACGGCAAAACCCTGAGACGCTCACTTACACTGTCCAAAGTGTGCGTTTTTATACCCTATATATGTGATGTTAGACCATATACTCTGTATAGTGTACATAATGGGATCGTACCTTGACAAAGCACTTGAACAATCTGTCCTTTTTCGCAGTGACTGAAACACACACAGGTCGTCATTCCAAACTGATTCTTCTAAATGATTCGAATCATTTCGGTTCAGTACAATGAAATGATTTGAATCTTTTACTCAGCGATTCATTCAGGAGAAGGGATTCGTTTAGTCGTTTGTTTTTCATTTTGATGAATACCAGGATGTGTATCGTGATATTTAGATTGGCTAAGAACCTTCCAGCAAAACAATCGTGTCTCGTAAAATAAATAAATAAAATAAAATAAATAAATAAATAAAAATAAATGGAAAACCAATGAGCTTTGAATGAAAATTGTATTTAGGGTCTTAAAAAACAAAACCCTGAATTATTTAATACTGTAAACAAGGAAGGAATTTTTTTTTAACCTGTCAAAACGCTTCAGCATTAATAAAAAATAGTGAAGTTTAAGGATACTTTTATTTAACAGTTCAAAAATTTTAAAGACCGAAGAAGTAAAAAAAGATGTTAAAATGTTAATCTGTAACAATTCTATGCAAAATGAGAAAATATCAAATAAAGATAATGCAATAAAATTAAAATGATTCCGAACATGTGCGATAGCTCATCAAACTGTATCGTGGTGGAACTGATCACGATATCGATATTATGGTCACATCGCCCAGCCCTGGTGCAGTCTCACCACGGATACAGTGCTGTGCCGATCTTCTTGCCGTAGGTTAACTCGCTCTCTTTGACGCAGAAGAACTCGTGGCCGCTGCTGCTGCTGTCGGGAGCACACGTGACGGAGAAATTTATTGCCCTGAAAAAGAAAAAAAAAACAACAACCCAGAGATGATTTTTTGTCCATTTTCTGCTACGTCGTTCTTTCTCTCTATTTGCTCCCGTAATGTTTTCTCCTCCGGTCACCTGACGAAGCCCATCTCTTCACAGCTGATGGCGGCGAGCAGCTGATTGGCGCCGGACGAGCAGACGTGTCTCCACCGCCGCTGGGCGGAGTCAAACACCCGTAGTCTCTGGTCCGCAACGCTCACCTGCACTGTAGCGAGAGAGGAATAAATGTACGAGATATCAGACATGCTTATAACTTCTGTTCCTTCAGGAATAAAATGTCCTTCTGATATCATCTTACCGTCATATAAACCTGTGTCTTCCGCGGTCTTTATGTATGTAGCTGTAAAACAAACACACAGCCGGGGTCTTGTTTGTTATGGAATATGTGAGCATTAAGGCCGAGCAATCTGACACGATATGATATAGATAATATAACGACAATGATATCATATATCACATGATATAATAACGTACTGATACGCTTTTAAAATGTTCTTATTACTTTATTTATTACTAGCTCTAATGACTAATGCTGTACCAATTTCTCCTTTTATTTTTTTATAAACGATGGACAAAACTCTCTGAATTAATACTTAATGTATATACTGTCCTTTCTTGGTGATTTACCTCAAAATGACATCTCATGGTACATATTACAGTGTTTATTTCGCGTTAAACGCACCCTTTCTTTCTTTCCTGCGCTGCTGATTTTTTTTCTTTCCCATGTTAATTTGTCATGTATATAAAATCGTTGATATGGTGTTTATTTAACGTGTATGGAAGGAGTCTCCAGTGTCAGCGCTGTGTTCCGGTTTTTCTTTGGCAAATGTCTGTGGTATAAGAGGACTTCAGGATGTGATGTTATAGTAAAAAAAAAAACCTCTAAACCTGGGTGGGAACAGTAACTCCGTGTCTTGTTATTGTACTATAACAGAGATCGCAGCAGCAGGACTCACCCAGGGCCCAGATTGCGGCTCCCAGACCCGCCAGGACCACGGCGGTCACGCCCACAGCGACAGCGGCTCGCCACCGGCTACACAGGGCCATCCCTGGTGCTCCTGTCCGACACAACACAAGAGCCACGTTCAGGATGATCCAAACACACAGAAAACATCCGAGATCTCACTGGAGCGTCCTTTCTGTCCTGTATAATATTATATGATCATAATATTGTAACATGACTTGTTGTTGTTAGTTACTGTATCGCTCTATAATATTACACGAGAAACTATTTTGTCGAAGAGCGAGACAAAACGAAACACGACGACTGGCGTGTATAAAGATGAGAGAAGAATGAGATCAATAGTCCAAAGTCAGCACGTCCATGGACACAAAGTAAACTGGGGATTTAATACCAGTGCCATAACCTACTCCCCACACACACACACACACACACACACACTCACACACTCACACACAGTGAGTGTCACACTGTCCCAAGACTGGATTCGTCAGATCTGGCCATGAGCCGGTGATCTGTTACATAAAGCACCATGTGCAACAAGCGTGCCAAAAACTTTATTACAATTCTATATAAATCCTCACGCAGTAGTTCACTGCGAGCTTCACGCAGCACTAGTACTGATATACACACTGTTTATTTTTATATCTTTTGTTTTAAAGGCTTATTTTGATGCCTTCTCTATTACCGTGTCTGTAGATATTACGATTTCGACATTTTTCCACGAAATGAATGAAGTTAAAAAGTACCACAACTAACAGATCACGTTTTTGGATACGCTTGTGAGATATGGATTTTTAACCTGCTCACGTGCTACCATTTTAAAACATCACAGTAACTGATTCAATCGTCCTGAACTGAAAAAAGCAAACGAGGATTTCCGCCATTTCAGGTGTGAGGGGAGTTGGGGACGGTGTCATGAAATTAGCAGCAATTAGCATTATGGGTTGTCTAATGTCAACATGGCTGCTACTCAAACACGTCTGAGCTCTGACCGAGTGGGACCGTTTTCTGAAAATTTCCTTCATAAATATCGTTAACGGATGTTAACTTTACACGTGTCTAATGTTTGACTTCAGGGAACTCAAAACATTCTCTATTTTCCATGGCAGAAAGAGAGAGAGCCACGAAAGCCACAAGCGCGTGTGAGATGGTGGAAGGGGCGGGGCTTCCTTTGGGTTCAGTCAGTTCGACTCAGAGAGTTCAAATCACCTGCGCGACCGTCATTGGTTGCGTTTACATGCACATCGATATTCTGATATTACTCAGAATCTGGCAATGTTATAATTAGTATTTAGTCATGTAAACACTGCGATCCGATTGGCCGATTCAGATTAACGCAATATTCTGGTTCAGACCCCTGGAATGTGCCTGTTTTAATCAGAAATCTGTTGCATGTAAACACCTTGTTAAGAAAATCCACTGAAAGCATTTCTATCCAACACGATGGCACCCAGCTGGAGACCCTATGGTATGACGGAACCGCCAAATAATCAGAATACGTGGCAGTGGATATCATGGCAGTGTAAGAGAGGATGCTGAACCCCATCACGGAGGATGCTCTGGGATTTTGAGAGAGTTCTTCGAGATCTCATAGCTGATTACTTATAAACCCTCACCACAGTGTAATTAAGAGAGTTTTCAAGGAAACATCTTACTTTCCCCACAGTACCCAGACCACAATATGGCGAACAGAGCATTTCACGTGTTCCTGTTTCATAACAGCACTATCTGAATGAGATGTTTTCCAGTAATCACAGCACGGCCTTGGAGAAATCAGTATCGAAGGAAACGGCACGCTTGTCATTTTATATTTTGTCACACAAACCTGAAACCGTGACCAGAAGTGCTGTTCCTTTTTATATTGCGGCATTTTAACATGATGAAAAAATAAATAAAATCACGTCTTCACGTCATAACGGTATATAATTTTCCGGACATGTAAAGCACATGGAACAAGGAACACCCTTGATGTAAAGCGAAGGGTGTGCAAACTTTTGAATTCAGCTGTATACACAGTAATAGTTTATATATTTAACTGGTACTACATTTCCTTTAAATGAAAGCTCGATCCATGCTGTCTTCCCCTGAGATTTAAATAAAGGAAATGAAACAACATTTCTTGGCCTGTCCCGGCCGTGCTGAATCCGAAGCCCGGCAGCGGCCCGGTCTGACCCATTTCACCCACGGAACAAGCAGCACTTTTGTGTCGCACCTGAAAAAGTCCTGATGCTGTGATCTGGCTCTGCGCACGGCTCCCGGTTTCCCACTTCAGACTTCCACACCTGACTGCTTTTTAAATTAAAGGCAAACTCCGACTCGGAAGCTAAATATGCAGTACAGTATCTCATACATTTTAATGAACCGTGTCTGCCATGAGTGGAGTTCTGAGTATGGTAGAATGGATGGAAAAAAAATCGACTGCATATATGCACTGTCGATTCTCTCGCGTGATCACGAGACGTCATAAACCGAGACGATCACAGAACAAACTAAATATCTTTTCAATTGCATTTGAGCGCATTTGATTCATTAAGAGATTTGATCATTAAATGAAACGAAGCAAAAAGATTCAACAAGGACTGATTCAAGGATTCATTTGTACTGAATCAAATCAAACTGAATCGTTGTTTCCGAATCATTTTTTTTGTATTTAATGATTTATTTTTTCCTGTCGTTGATATTCGGACATAAACATCTGCCATCTTTACCTCAGTGTCACACAGTGATTCACCGAGCGATTCCATAACACCTTTCTATAGTCAGTATATACTGTATACTTACTACAGCACATGGGGTATATAATAATTGCATTGTAAGCCTTTCGTAAAGCACTATTTTCCCAATAGAACACAGAAATTGCGACATAATGCCTGATAGTACTAATATGTTTTAAACTGTTTCACTCTTTACATTCTTTTCCTTATTATTTGCCTTCCGCTTTCTTTTTTTTTTTTAAACATTTTACCATATTTTATTGATTTATGTATCTCAGGTAATTTTTTCTTATTGTTTAATTTCTCGCTACAGAAATAAAACTTAAACTGAATCGAATAGAATCCAATGTAATCTAATAACATTGTGGGACCCCGGAGAACTGATTTGGATCAAACTGAACTGAGCCGAATCAAATCCACGCTGTGACTCCCTAAATCGAATTGAACTGAATCGATTCAAAACCGAATCAAATCCAAACCGAACGGAATCGAACTACATTGTGACACCCTGAATTGAATCAAATCAAATTCAACTATATTGAATCAAACTGAATCAAATCGAATCAAATCGTGGAACCTGGAATCAAACTGAATCGAATCAAAGTGAATCAAATCGAACTGAATCCAATAGAACGTGGCACGCTGATTGAATCAAGTTGAATCAAATCAAATCAAGCTGAACTGTGACATCTGTAGAGATTCACTCTCTGCTATTTAGAGGTGTTCAGTCTGGTGTACACAACACTGCATGTGTCTGAGTCCTCAGTGAGTCACGGATGTGAGTCATGAGTGCTGACGGCGCTCCATTTCCAGTTGAATGGCTTAATGTTATTATGTGGAGGAGTCCACTCGTTCCATGGTCTCTATGAGACACACAAGATCACAGACACGTGGCATTTGTATTATAAATACCCATTATTTCTAACAGAACGATTACACACTTCTCAGCACCAGCGCTAACTCAGTCACGGCGTAACCCTCGATCATGATGTCAGCGACGCAGGAGGTTGTTAAGTGTACAGTGTGTGTGTGAGATGTACGCTGTGCTGTACTCGGCAGATTATAGCGGATGATATGGGCACACCTTTGAGGTCAGGTTTCAGTTCAGAAGGCAGAGATAATAAACTTGTCTGGTAGTAACAGTTTTGTCATTCATCGCTGCGTTTCTCTGAGGTGAGTCCGCTCTGATTGAATGAAATGCGCACTGGTAGCGCCACACGTAGATGCTCTTACAGCCTTTGATTTAACGGCTATAAGCATATAATTGACATCTGGGTGGATACTGAGTTTACAGGATATTTATAAAACGCTTCCTGTCTAGGTATAATATGTACTGATCCTCTTGAGTCTTCTGTATTTTGTAAAAATATTCATGCGATAATTGAGTCCGTGTACGTCTGTTCTAATACGCTATGGTTTCTATAGCAACTGCTCATTCACAGGGACTTGTACTGCGGATGCATCATATAAACAAATTAAAAACGTGTGTAACTTTTTAAAAAATAAATGACTGAACGTTTATAGAAGGAGTCTCCAGTGTCAGCGCTGTGTAACAGCCGGAGGTAAACCTGTAACTCGAACTTTTCCGACATCTTCAGGACGCACGCGTTCACGCTTCTTCTTTGTAACGTGACCGACTGTGTTTATTTGTCTTTTTAACTTCTCGAGAGAGAGAATAAAGAGAACCTGGCGACGGAACGGCCGTTTATAGCTGCTATAACGCGAGTGACGACGGGAACGAACTCGTTATTCGCTGCTGGTATGTACGCCGGTTAATTCCGACGTCGATTATACGTTCCGATTTGGTTTACTCATTATCGAAGTGTTAGTTAAATAGCGCTGTATTAACACTGAGGTCTGTCTTGTTAAATAGCGACAGTTAAGAGAACTTGAATGCAAATCATGCGATGAATCACGTTTATACAAATGTCTCATGTGAGTGCGAACTGTTTAGGATCTTAGCTGTATATTTAAATCGGGATAATTTTTTTTTTTTCCACATACAAAGTTTTTCCTCTCGTTTTACTGCGTCATCATAAGGTAAGGAACGCCGTTCTGCAAAATTAACGCTGACGAATGTGATCTCAGACAGACCCGTATGTCTTGGCACTCTGTCAGTGGATAAACAACACAACACAGAGGACATACTAGAAAAAGCCCCCCCCCCCCACACACACACACATTTATGGATGGACACACTATCCCTCATTTCTTAGCGATGCTCCGTTTACTTCTCCTCTCTTCAGTATTTGAAAAGTTCTCGACATTCGTCTTTTCAGTGTATCGCCTGATTTGCAACAGAAGGAACACCGAGCATGAAGCACAAGCTGTAAGAGAACGTGATGTTTTTGTAAATATAAAGCTCATCGCTTAATGCAGGACACTGATATATTTCTGTAGAGCAACACATACACATTTTTCTCTCTAAGTGCCTTAAATCCATTCACAGGAATATTTTATCCTCTCAGTGGACAGTAGGAACAGGTCTGCTCCGTAAGTGCACACGGAAACGTACGGAAATACCCCGCACCTAATATTAAGAACATTCTTATAAACAGTTCTAGAACCAGCCCTGTAAACGCAAGTCTTGCGAAATCTTGCATATCGGAACGCGATTAGTTAAAAGAAAAGCCAGGCGAGAAAGCGTTGTTCGTGAGGACCAAAAGAAAGCACACCCTGCCAAATTCCTGACGATTTGCGTCACGCTTGGAGATTATTACAATGTACCAGCAACCGAGCCGAATATAAAGAGATACAATGTCCAAAAAAACAAACCACCGCCATGAGTGAAAAAAACTAAAACGTGGAATCTTACTCAAAGGCAAGATGTCGAGTCATCGACTGTTCCTAACCTGCAGCTGCGTTATATCCTGCATAAAAACAAAACATCTGCGTGATGAGTAAACGTGAAAGCTGAATGTAAAACCTAGCATTTTACCCATGAGAAGTGAAAATCTTTATATTAGCATTCCGGACAGGATTACGCAGAGGGGTTTTTTTCTGATTGTTGCCGACATAAATGCTTGATTTTTAAGTTTTTTTTGCGGGAAATCTACTCGCATCGGTGAAATCACAATCGCAGGAAATTGTTTTGCGAGGTCTTTCACGGCGATGTTTGCTGGTAAACGAGACCTATTAGCCGCACTCCTGTTCGACGCGCGTGAATCCAAGTAGGCTTTGGCTGAGCGCGCGTTGTGATGACGTCACATGACCAGAGCTGTGTGTAACGCGTTACTGTATTCTAATGACTGTTTTCTGATAACGCAGTCCATTTTAAATTCATTGGCAATAAAACGACATTTATTTGCGTTACGAATTTATTGATAAGAAAACGATATGAAGTAAAGATGCATTTTTAAAAATAAATCGCGTTTTTTCCCCGAAGATATTTTCTTCATCCCTGAATAATTCTCCACTCGGAGCGCTTCGTCCCCGCGTAACTGGACGTCAGTAAACGAGGACGCTCGTAATGTTATATCTTCAGTGAACGGCGGTGAGACCAAAATACACACGTGGAATTACTCGCGTCTTATTGGCTGACGGTCTCTCGAATCTGCCGAACGCTGGCGAAATGGGTATACGCAGATTTGACTATTTATTTAAAGCAGTAAAGGTGTTGAAACTGAAACAGGAACATCCTCAGAGGCTGAGCAGGAAAACAAGGCGTGTGAACGTCTAGACGAGGTCCGGTTTACGTGAAGATGGTACTAAGACCGCCGATCTCGGACCGTGACCAAAGATTCCTTTCGGATGTGTGCGACAGAATTGCGCTGAAAAATCGTACACGGTAAAGCCGGCTTTAGTGAGTAAAATGCTTCCCATAAACAGACCGAGTAACGTTCATCCGAAACAGTACTCTCAGCAGTGAATCGCCATCGAGTGTTATTTCCATCGTTCGGGGGAACAAATGCTCAACACAGGCTATTTCCCTCACTTGTTTCATGAGGACAAACAGGCCAGCATTGACCTTTGACCTTGTTACAGTACTAATAACCAGCTATTACACAGAGTCTGAACAAAACATGTCCGATCCACTTCAGTCTAACCTCATTAATGTTTAACAGATGTCTGCTGTCAAAATAAGAGAGAAATACCAACACGGTATGTGTTTGTGTTAGTGTGTGTGTGTGTGTGTGGGAGAGAGAGAGTGTGTGAGTGTGTGTCAAAGAGTGTGAGTGTGTGTGAGAGTGTGAGAGTGTGTGTGTGCGTGAATGAGTGAATGTATGCTAGTGTGTGTGTGCGTGTGTGAGAGAGAGTGTGTGTTTGTGTGTGTGAGAGAGAGAGTGTGTGCGTGTGTGAGTGTGTGAGAGTGTGTGTGTGTATGTGTGTGTGTGAGAGAGAGAGAGTATGTGTGTTTGTGTGTGTGTGGGAGAGAGTGTGTGCGCGTGAGTGAGTGAGTGTGTGTGTGTGTGTGTGTGTGTGTGTTTGTGTGTGTGTTCTGGGACTCACCGATCTTTTTCTCTGTCATCTCCCTTCAGAAAGAAAAAGAGGAGAAAAGTGAAAGGATGCGGCTCGTCCCCCCCCCCCCCCCAAAAAATCTCCCCTCTTTAACTCAATTCACCTGCAAATAATTGATTTATCATTTAATTCACATAATCATGTATTTATTCATCACTTCAATCAAACTCCAGCAGCTAAAAACGGGTTAAGCAAGTTAAATAAACCAAAGGGCAACCCGAGTTCCAGATCCAAGCGCACGGGCCAAACATCTGCGACATTTCCATTCTATCAGTATTTCGGGATAAATGTCCAAACATGAACGATTTAAACATTTAAACAGATCACATGTTGAATTTCAGAACAGTGTTTTGTTTATGTTATTAGCCTAGCAACTGATAGCAATCTTCAGAAAAGCGTCAGGGCCCAAACGACTGATTTATTAGTAAAGTCGCAGTTTTAATGAAGAGCCGCTAAAACATGCGGCTTTTCTATTTTTCACTGAAAATCTTTACCTTTCCCTCTCATATCCCTCTGCCTTTGTTCAGGAATAAAAGCTCTCACCTTTTCCCTCGCAGCAGGTGTCTTTCTCTCTGAAGTCCTGAAGAAATAAGCAAAGAAACTACTGATTTTTTCCTCACCGCGTCCACGCTGACATTTAACTTGTCCCCAGAGTCACACCGCTTTTCTTTTTTCGGTAAAAAAAAAGGAGCTTTTTCTTGGACAACCGGGACAGAAGTTGTTCCTCTCTCTCTCTCTCTCCCCCCCCCTATCGCCTCTCTCTCTCTCTCTCTCTCTCTCTCTCTCTCTCGCCTTCCGGTCACTGGAAGCCGTCCCCGGGGGCCAGGTGTGCTTTAAAGGGGGGCTCAGGTGCGCACGGCTGCGTCTCAAACCACACTCTATTCCACTAAAGAGCGCCTAAAACAGTGGACTATGACACTTATAAGGACACACTATCCTCAGTGTACAATAGTACAATTTGTGACGTAGCACATACAGGGGGTCTGCAATGGCCACGCCCCAGACCGCATACCTTTACGCAGGAGACTTCTGGATACAGTCCTGCAGGTCATACAGTATAATCATGCTTTAATCACAGGTCTTATAGGAAAATATTCAACATTTCCACCCTGTAGTTGATTATTTCCCTGTTACAGCACACCCTAAAGTGTATTATTTCTCTTACAGGCCTACCACAGCAATTTGCCAATTACCATTAAACGTAATTTTTATTTTTTTTTTAAAAAACCACACACACATCATATATTTTATCGGTTTGTAATTTATATAGAGCGTAAAGTTAGTTCGTGCTCTGACTAACAGTCATTCCACTCAGCAGCCTCTCTCAGCCACTCCTCTTTGAGTTTGTGGAACAGATGGAAAGATGACTGGCAAAAGTAACCACGACAACTCGACAAACACACACACATACACACACACACACACACACACGCGTATAAAAGGAAGTAAAATGGTGCAGCCACAAGATTTCGAAACATGTTCCTCTTCTCTTGTCTTCTCTTCTCTTCGCTTCAGAACAGCGAGATGGATAAGATGTGTGAGATCGGATGGCTGTGGACATCTCTAATTCTATCAGGTGAGCAGAGGGTTTTTTAATTTTGGTGTACACTTAGAATCCAATGATCGGTCATTTCAGTTTAGCATCCAATCAAGTTCAAATCAACGTACAATAAAAATAATGAAGAATCCTTCCGATTCGTCATCAGACGCGATCTTCTCATGCCACACAACGTAATTAGAGCTATAGCTATCCGAGTGTGTCTAAGCCACTGGACTGCAGTGTGGAGGCCCTACCTCAGTAAAATGTCTTAGTATTAAGATAAAATGAAGCGTCTCGTTGATGAACATTACGCGGACCGACTCTGTACGAAATGATAAAATGACCCTGTATGTCCTCTATCTTCCTGCTCCTGTAGCGTTAATGCCTGGAGTCGTTCTGGCCGGTGATTGGGTGGTCCATGTTCCCGTGAACCCCATCCTGGCCCCTCGTGGTTCTTCAGTGACGCTCCCGTGCACTTACGACTTCCCCGATGAGTCCGGGTCACGTCATGTTCAGTCTGAGATGTGGTGTCTGAACCAGGACCTGTGCATCACGCCCGCCTATGTGTACCACAGCGGCAGCATCTTCCCCGAGCCTGCGTACCGGGGCCGGGTCCAGTACCTGGGCTCGCTCGGCTCCAAGAACTGCTCTCTCGGGATAAGCGACCTGAGGGTGAAGGACAGCGGCGTGTACGTGTTCCGCTTCATTACTAACCACCCTGTGGACAAACTTCCGGGGCAGAGGGGCGTTACACTGCAAGTGACAGGTCAGCACTGCGGTACACCTCATTTTTAACATCTGTAACATTTACATTTAACCTCAAAGGGTATTTTTGGGGGGCAGGAAAGATAAAGACATATTTATTATTATCTGCTTAGTTTATATTTTTCATTTCAAATTCATACTTAATTTGCTTTACAATATGTTGTTTAATTTTATGCGCTATAGATTTAAAATGTTTTTAAATGTAATTTCATATTTTAAGGATTTATTATACATTTATTTTAAAACGAAAGGATATAAAAAAATGTTTGTTTTTTTCCATCAAGTTTGTGTACATTCATGGGCTTTCTTATTACATGAAGTCACAAAGTGAGAAAAGGCATAATTTATATTTTCTAAATTTATATATTATATTATATAATATATTTTATAAATTCTAAATTTTATATTTTCTATATATTTTTAAAATGTTTTTGAAAAGAGATTGGGCCAAAAAGTGCTTGGACCCATAAATGCTGCTTGCTGCTATATTATATGACTAGTTTTTAATTTTTTTTATTTAGTATGTACTTTTTGAATTTGAATTTTTTTTACATTTATTATTATTATAATAAAAGTCTATTGTTGTACATTTTTAACCATTTTTTTCACACTGAGCCTCAGCATCACTCACATATCCAACTCAACTAAACTCCACAAAACGTTCACAATTTTTCATTCCTTTATTATAATCTTTCTTCTTTTTTTGTAACTTTTACAGGGCTGTATGTTGGCGCCTACACAGCACACCTCCACTAACACTGGCACTTTTTGCGAAGCTCAACAACCTTTTGCCACACATCACAGCTATATTCCTCGCTCTTACCCATTGTTATGAATGACTAAGGGAATTTGACCTGTGTGTTACCTCATATTTATACCCCTGTGAAACAGGAAATCATGGTTTAACAATTCACTGTTCCTAGTCTCCCAGGTGTACAAAAAAAAAGGTAAAATATCAATAGGAATATACTTCAAATATATTTTTCTCATATGAATTCATAAGGGTGCCAATAATTGTCGCACGCCTATATTTAACAAAGATTTTTTTTTTAATAAACCTGTGTTTTATTTCCAATTGTTTCATATCTATGAGAGCAGAGTGTTTTTGTAAATTCTTTCAAACAAAAGATCAAAAGGTTAAACAATAAAGACAAAATTTCACAGCCTTCTTTGCTTCACCAAGGGTGCCAATATTACTGGAGGGAACTGTACAATTCTACGTATTTATTTGCGGATTGGATTGAACCATATATAAATCATGAAGCGTAAACAAAATCTGATCTCTGTTATTTTTATAACACACGCCGCACATACTGTATATTTGTGTAGCTATTGTGCTGACACGGCATTTTCCTTCTGTCTGTCAAAACACATCATGACTCTACAGTGACAGAACGTTTAAACTTAAAGGTCAGACGTTTCCTCAAAGAAACCCGACGTTTATGTTCTATTGTTGAATTAAAAGGAGAAGTGAAAATAGCTGTCCTGTGGGACCAGGAGTAAACACTCTTACAAAATGGCTCTTTATTTAATAACTATTCCGAAAGGTTCTGAGCATACCCACATGGTTCTGCATGGAACCCTGTCTGATAGCTTGTACGGTTCAATACAGAATACCCCCTAATGGTTCGAGATTTGGTGTTTGTTTTGTTTGTTTTTTTCCCAGATCCCCCAGTGAACACTTCAGTGATGGTCACCAGCTCAGACCGGATCGTCGTGGGGAAATCCCTCACCCTGTCCTGTACCAGCTTCACCGCCTCGCCTCTGACCACCTTCACTTGGTTCCACATGAACGGAACTACGACTTTAAGAGGCACAGGCCAGAATTTCACTATAGAGCATCTCAGTTCTAAAGACAGTGGGTTGTACACATGTGCTGCCCAAAACATCTGGGGCTCCCAGAATGCCACCATTATAATCACCGTCCAGAAAGGTAACTAGATCACAAGGTTTATTCTTCGATACGATCTCGAGTTTTCATAACGTTCTTTATATAAGTAAGGAATAAACCACGCGGTGTCCGGCTGATATAAGAAAATAATCAACGATGGGATGGTCTGACGAAGTGGCGTTAGTGTTACCGCCTCAAATCTGAAGATTTCTCTATGACGGCATATCGTAACGTATTTCATTCCTCACATATGTGCAACATTATTTATTTATTTATTTATTTATTTATTTATTTATTAAGGAACGGCATGTACATCTTATCCTTTAATAGTTACATGCGATGTTGTGGAATGCCCGTCAAACAGGTTACCTTACATCCTGTTCTCACTTGCGCTATAGCAGCTACAAACAGCCATTCCCTCACATTCGCGTAAAGTCCATAAGACAGAAAAAAATGGTCATATTACCGAGAAAGCGCAAAGCGCTTCTGACGCAAAAGGATATACATTCATTGCATATTCACTGAAGAAGTGTGTGTGTGTGTGTGTGTGTGTGTGTGTTTAGCAGAAGAAAGCAGCCCTGCCTCCACTACTGTCATTGTGGTCGGAATTATCCTCCTGCTCATAATAATAGCCACCATTGTTGCTTGTACTAAAAGGTGAACCGGTTTTATTTAAATGTGCTTCATAACTACACAGAACACGATTAAAACTCAGATTGCTTGTATTTTTCTCATCTGTAAGTCGCTTTGGATAAAAGCGTCCGCTAAGTGAATAAATGTAAATGTAAATAACAGATGAACTCTGAAACATGCATTTTTCTTTCAGAAACACCGCCTCTAAATCTCTTCAGTCAGTGTTCAACGATGACGGCAACCTCTGATTACTGTCGGATCAACAGCGGGAGAAGGAAACGATTCTTCTCTCTTCTGCGTTCGGTTCATATTTATTGAATCGATTAAAACGGTGTCATAAAATGCAGCTGTTTAAATATCTTATTATTATCTAAGTTTCATCGGAATATCGAGTCTTTAACCTAGGGCTAGACGGTGTGAAATATCCGTGATGTAATAATGTATGTGTTTTTATTCTGTTTTATTAGAACAATATAGACTTACAGGTTTGTTTGTTTTTTTTTTTATTATGAGGCTGATCACATGCTCTGATCCCAACTTCTTTCCAAGTGCAGGGAATCCCCCCCCCCCAACCCCACCCCCACCCCCACCCCCCAAACTTTTATCACATTAGTACATGGCTAACGCATGTGTTTATAAAGATGAACTGAAAATAAAACGAAATTATAATCTAGAAATAGAACGACAGCATGCCTATGTGTCCAAACTCAATATATACAGTGTGTTATTGCAATAATTATTGATTTGAGTGTATGTAGGATGCATTAATAACGAGAAACTTTATTTTTTTTACACGCTATCAGGTCATTATAGCAGCTATAAACAGTCGTTCCCTCTCCAGTCTTTCTTTGTTTCTCTGTCTGGAAGTTAAGAAGACAAAAACAACACCAACACAGCTTGTCATGTTACTGAGAAAGCAGTAAAAGTGTAAAATCCTCTGTCCTGAAGATGTCGGGAAACTTAAAGTCACAGCTTTGACTGTTACAGAGCGCTGACTCTGGAGACTCCTTCCGTACATGTTAAATAAACAACCACTCTAAAAATAAAACAAACAAAAAACCCTTTACCATATCGACAATAATATGATTTTGGTATTTTTTAAGTCTGTTCGTTAGTCTTTTATGTTCACGTGGAGTGTCTGCTGTATGAGAACGAGCTGTTACTAGAGAAAAACGATTGTGCGTTACACGTTAGAACAAGCGCAAGTTGTGATTTGTGGCTGCAGTCCTGTTAGAGCTGCTGTTACGGTACGGAAAATTAATCAACACCTTCCGACCAATCAGAATCTAGAATTGACCTAGAACACACACCGGATCATGACGTTTTGGACAGAATAGTTTTATTGAAAGTGAGAACGTCAGTCGAATCAATTACGAGGAATGATACTGTTCGTCAGTAGTACATCAAGCTTCGTAAGGATGGTGATCATATCAGCTTATTTTCAGCAACGACGACAAAATCAGCTAGGCTTTCTCACTGTTGACACAATTATAACCTCAGATGAAGACTGAACAGACATCTTAGTGGATTCGGATGAATTCAGAACAGATTTAGGTGAGATTCGTGATAACCCTAACCCTAACCCCTAACCCTAACCCCCCTAACCCTAACCCCTAACCTTAACCCTACCCTAACCCCCCCCCCCCAACCCTAACCCCTAACCCCTAACCTTAACCCTAACCCCCCCAACCCTAACCCTAACCCCCTAACCCTAACCCCTAACCTTAACCCTAACCCCCATAACCCTAACACGAGTCATTAATCTAGAATCTGAATCTAGACCAGGGATTAGATTTATACCTCTGAAAACGGTTTGGCAGTACAACAGATGTAGTATGACCTATTTTGTCCTAGGTAAATCAAACACAGCTAGCATGGCATCATGTTATGCTAAATCTGAACATTAACTAGCCACAATGTACAGTATGCAGTGTTTCTGGCTAGTTCCATTAGCATGACAGATACATGCTATAATCACATTTTGTATTTTATTATCTCGGGATAATTATATGGACAAGGTCAGGTTGAACACTGAATCATTAGTTAGTCAAGATGACTGGACATGTGGTGTTATATAGTTCCAGCAGTTACGGCTGTTTGGCCAGGACAGAATAAACAACACCGTGTCCGTCTTTAATCTCCTTCTCGGCGCCATCTTGTGGAAGGTTTGTGACTTGCACTTGGTCCCAGCTGTAAAAAAAAAACAACAAAAAAAAAACTAAAATCACGTAAGTAATAACTAATCCATTGTTTTATTTGTGATTAGCCAACTCAGTGCTCATAGGTTTTGTATTCCCTCCATTACCTGCTGAAAAAAAACCCCAATAGAAACAATCACAGAAATTCTAATGGTTTCCATTACAAATACCATTACAAACCATCAGCTAACCATTAAAACATTACCATTACCAGTCCTTAATAGTATCCACTAGACATAACATGCCACCAATAGCAGGCAACAAATTACCAGTAGAGACCCACAAGGACCAGGACAATTTCCATTACAACCCATACAATTCCCATTATAAGCGTTAAAACCATTACAATTTCTATGAGGGGTTTTTTTTTTTTTCAGCAGGGTTAGATTAGAATAAAAGTCTAACCTTGGTCTTGCTGTACGAGAGTAATGCACAGTGACGTATTTGACTTTCCCGTCGTCGCCATCTTTCCCATCTGTCTCAGTTTTCTCCACAGCTTCCTTAAGGGGCACAATGGAAGGATGAATGTTGTCATGAATGTCTTCTGGTTCCTCCTACCACAAACATCAAATCTTTCTTTGAGCTTAGACCCTTAATCATAGCCGCGTCGTCTCCCCCACCCCCCCAAAAATAAATAAATTAGGTAACACCATACTATATAATGATGTTTGTAAGGCTACTCTGCAGCTACATAACTCCTTTCAGACAGCTGACATTAACATACACAAACATTTATAAACGCTTACTCCAACATGACAGCTCTGAGTCAGAGTTGAGTGGGAAAATGTGTAATGAGTGAACCTGATGTGAACCTGACATTTAAAAAATGACTTCTTATGACAGCTGGTATGGTCATATTAATCCATTAATATCTATATTAACCATCATATATAGCTTATGTAGCCTTATAAACACTGAGCTAGGGTAAAGTGTTACCTATGTGCCAAAAGCTGAAACAATTCAGCATTATTACACCAGATCATATGCATAAGCTTTCATTCACAGCTAGTTCCAGATAGTATGCTAGCTCCTTTGTTAGCTTGACCCAAATCTGTGGCTTTCAAAAAAGTAAAAAGTAAATTCCCCTAAAAGGATGTGGCAAGTTAGCATTAGCTTCATGTCACAGCTAGTACTGTATGACAGCTTCACTCATTCATACTGTAGTTTCTCCTTTTTCAGACCCACATTTGTGGTTGACGGTGCTTTTATTTAAACATCTCTCTAGGAATATCGAAAAGATATCGAGAAGGCTATCTATCTATCTATCTATCTATCATCATCATCATCTTTATCAACAACAACAACAACAACAACAATATTGCGCTAACTCACTGGAATGTCTGCCATCTTTGAGCTTTGGGGCTGAAAATTTGGTTGAGGACATTCATAAAAGAGTGTGTCCACTTCCATGGGTGATCCGAGCTAAATACAAAATGCAAAGTTTAGATTGTGCCACACGCAATATTATAAAAGCAGAAAATCAGATCATTTAAGATCTAAAATTATATAGTGAAAAGACCTGCTTGTCTATTTCCAGTGCTTCACTGTCCACTCGGTGCATATTCTTACTGCAGAACAAATATTAGACATTAATATAACAACAACAACAACAACAACAACAATAATAATAATAATAATAATAATAATAATAATTAGAAACTTTATTATAAAGGACTTTTCATACACTAAAATGCATCTCAAATGATTTACATAGACATAAAATATAATTGTAATTTAAATTGTAAAAAAAAAACCACACACACACACACACACACACACACACACACAAAAAAAATAAAAACAATAAAATAATAATAATAAACTAACCAAAAAATAAATAATTTATTAAGATAAAATAATAATAATGAATTGGGTAAATCATGGAATTGTAGCTTCAGAAAAAAGAATTAAGAAAAAAAATGTACATTATCAAATATACTTCATACTGTGATTTAATTTTTTTTTAATCATGACCTGATCATGACGGCCACCGTCAGAGTGATGAGTGCTACAGAAACACAAACTGCAGATGCCAGAGCGATGACCTTCAGCCGACCTGTCAATCAAACACAAACTCAAATACTTGCCTTCATTTAAGTGCCTGAGTTTAAACGTTCATACAGGTGTCATTGTGACACAAGACATTTAACTGAAACTAATTTAACACCTCATTCTTTCACTTTTAAAATCCATGTGTGTTACTAGATTCGCCAGTGAACTTCCCTATAAGTACCCCGTAAGTACTTGAACTTGACCCACATGACTGAAGTGAAATCCTTTGGGTTCTGCTTTAAGCTAAAGAAGAAGCAGACGTGACATCACACACATCTGACTATACTATAGATAGGGAAGAGAAATGCACTCACATGACATCTCACACCCAGAACGGATTTAGTGCACAACAAATGAAGGGTTCCTGAACACGTGTTAGGGTTCATTTCAGGTTGAGATGAACTTAGCATTCGCCAAGATCTAAAACCAGAATAATGATGTGAAGCGCGCGAACCTCGCACCCTGACGGTGAGTACCGGGGAGCTGTGTACGCCGATGCGGTTGCGGGCCTCGCAGTAGTACTGGCCGCTGGCTCCGGTGCTGACCTCAGCGATGGTGTAGCTCTGGCCTGATCGCGTTTCCCA
This sequence comes from Ictalurus furcatus, assembly GCF_023375685.1. Classification (NCBI taxonomy): domain Eukaryota; kingdom Metazoa; phylum Chordata; class Actinopteri; order Siluriformes; family Ictaluridae; genus Ictalurus; species Ictalurus furcatus. Next base: position 19,789,079 of record NC_071277.1, on the reverse strand, counting down.
GGTGTCAGCGGCATTGATCCGGTGCCAGGTGTAGTTCTCCACCGCCGGGTTCGCCTGACTGCTGCAGGTCAGGGTCAAGGAGCCGCCTGCCTCGATCACGCTGGACGGATGAGCCAAAACCGAGGTGTTCTTGGGGGCATCTGAAGGACGGAGGACAAAACACAAAGAGGACAAAAGACAAGACGTAGAAAGGACAAGAGAGAGAAGTGAGGGTTGGCAGGAGCGAAAGATTGATTGATTGGTTTTTCAAGGACTAATAAAGGCAGCAGTGTGGTGATCTTTATTTCACTCAGAAACCTGATCCAGATTAGATGAGCATGACTTTCCTACATCAAGTCACAGCTACATTATAGAATATAAGATCACTAACACTGACTTAATATCCGATGATGTAATTCAAGGTGCAGTTTGTATTTAATAAAAAAATCGAATAGTCATCTACTTTCAAGGAAAACATAAAAACTACGAGTCACAATACTGCTGTATAAAGAATCTCACCTGTTTCTTCACTTCAAGCAGCTTTATACATTTTTCCAGCCCTGAAACAAGCTCCGCCTCCAAGCCTGAACAGCTTGATATTCAACACGTCATTGCAATTCACTTCACAGCCAGCAGATGGCTCTAGACATTACAAACAAGTATAAAAACGTTAATTTTGTGCACTTACACAACACAGACAGAGTGACGGGTGGAGACATTCCCATTCCCAGAACGTTCCACACGGTGCAGTAATACTGCCCGGCATTGTGTGAGCGCACGCTGGTGAAGGTGAGGTTCTGGGAGGAACCTTTAGCCCAGGGTTGACCTCCCATGACCTTGTACCAGGCGTATCTCTTCACTGGTGGGTTAGCGTTGCTGATGCAAATCAGGTTGACCGCGTGGCCCTCCATGATGTCACCTTTGGCACTGATTAGGACCTTCGTGTTCTTGGGAGAATCTGAGACCGTAACAAGGTGGAGCAATACATGAAGACATGACACATGGTTTTGGTAAGTCAGTCACTCAGCAGGATCAGGTTCTAAATTTGATCATTTGAACCTTAACCTTGCGGTCTTGATTTAGAGAACTAGGCCAGTGTGACATGATGTTCTGCCAAAAATACAAATATTACATAAGAACCAATGACCTAATGTTAACTTTCTGTGGAAGAGACACTGAATCAGAGGCGAGACAGACAGAAAAACAGCACACTAATAAGTCTAAAAGTGTAAAGTGTCTGTGGCGTGAATTTGACCTTGATTTTTTTCCCAAATGGACTGAAAAGCAAGGATAGAAAGCTAACAAGCACAAGATAGACATAAAAAAAAATTCTAGCACCCTTAAGGGTTCTTCGGTTTGTCCTTCTAAAGCCCTGGTTCGCAAATTGGAGGCTGGGAACCAACCGGCTTTGTAAAATAAATCTGTACTGAGGTTCTCCAAGAATTTGCAACAGAGCTTCTGCAACAGAGCTTCCTTTTCTGAAATTGTTCCAAGTAGAACCTCTTTAAGACTCTAAAATGCTTAAGCATCCAAAGAACCCTTAAGGAACTAAACAAGGTCAACACATTCAGCTCTGTTTGAAAAGCATCTGAGGTTTGCGGAGGACTGTACTACATTCTTTGAAAAAAAGAGATTTTTTGAAGAAAAGATTCCATCTAGCACCCTAAAGTGTCCCATGGTTTGTTCCTCTTTAAGAAGAACTCTTTAAGATTTCAAACACGGTTTCACGTTAAGGCTTTCAGTAGATCCTCAGTAGGACACTAGGGCTAGAACTTAT
>NC_071277.1:19742323-19784823 GCF_023375685.1 Ictalurus furcatus | reverse complement strand
AGTAGCCCAGGTTAACTCCGTTCCTGTAGAGGGCGAAGGTCTTTCCTGCAGCCGCACAGCCTCGAGCCACGCAGCTCAGAAACACCGTCTCACCTGACGCATACATGTTCGAGATTCGCGCAGGATGAACCTGCACCTGGAGCTCTGTGAGAAAAAAACCACCAAATATTAACCCGCGTACTGTGCATCACAGCGCTCTCGGATGCTGCATTCTGATTGGTCAGAGGGTGTTGATTCATTTTCTATAATAGCCGCTCTGACAGTAGTGCAGCTGCACATCGCAGGTTTATTCTAATATTAACGCGCTCGTTCTCATACGTTATCGTTTCTATAGAAACAGCTCGTTCACAGTGACGCTCCACGTAAACGGATTTTTTTTTTTAAAAATGTGTGTAACCGTTGAAGTTTTCCGTCAGGAGGAATGTGTTTATATAACGTTTATGGAAGGAGTCTCCAGTGCCAGCCATACATGTTCCATACATGTTAAATTGCAGAAAACGTCACCATATCATCAGAGCTGCTGTTATAGAAAATGAATCAACACGATCCGAATCCGAATCGGATCCGAATCCTGAATCCAAGAGCACTGCGGTGTAAGAAGCGTGTTTGTTTTGCTCGTCTGGTGTAGTGAGAATTTAAAAACAGGACAAATTCTGAGACGAGACTGCAGCGAAACGTAAAGTACCCGTTACTGAAAGGTTGATGGAGTCCGGTGAGGTCCATCTCCCCTGCTGGTGGTCCGTCTCGAACCTGAAGTGATACTGACCTCCGTCGCTCAGCTTGATGGAAGTGATCTGCAGGCTGCACCTCTTGTAGCCGCCCACATACTTCACCCTGTCCCTGTAGGACGGACTGACCAGGTTAGGATCCGTGTGGTAGGCGAAATCCCGCTTCCCGTCGGCCGTAATGTGGAACCACATGACCCGCGTGGCGCTGGAGGGCGACGGGTAGTCGTAACGGCACGGCAGGATGACGGTGGTCCCGGCCCAGGTGCAGATGTCCGTCCTCGAGAAGCTCACCGTCCATCTGCTGCACCACGATCCTGAAAATAAACAGGAGTGCGTTTCACATGTTACCGATCCATAACCACTAATTGTGGACGCTATAAAAATACCCTGCACCTGCAAGGACACCTGGGTAACTTTACACTGAGGTAAAGCTTACGTTAGGTTCGAGTTAAAGCGAGAATTACCTGGCAGAGCGACGGAGGCGACGCTCAACACTGTCACGAGCGTCCACATGTCAGATCTTAAGCAGAAGAAGAAGAAGAAGAAGAAGGACACCAGAGTATTCGCTAAGATATTTCAGAACTAGGAGTCAGTCCTTAATTAATCCAAAACACACACACACACACACACACACACACACACTCACTCCGACGGGCATCAGGAGGTGAAGACTCAGTGGAAGATGGTGACGGATGTTATAAATGTAGGAGAAGAGCCTCTAAGAAAGGAAGTGCAAGTAAGAGAGAGGTGACAGGAGGCTGGCCATCCCTCCATCTCTCTCTCTCTCTCTCTCTCTCTCTGTCCGTCTCGCTCTTCATCACTCCGTCTCTCTCTCACCGTGTCTTCAGTGAAACTCAACCCTCCCTCGTGTGCCGAGGGCAGCAGTACCGAGCCGCTTCACCCGGACCGATCGATACTTTTTGAATGTTTTTATTTATTTATCTGTTTGTTTTTTTTTTAAAAACATACAACAAATAAATCCTGTACGGAAATGTCACGCGAATAATCAGATGATTCATGATTCACCTGTGAGATTTAGACACTTCACGTTTTATATTTCACACATTTTCACACACGATTCGCTGATTTTCACGTGTGATTTGTACGTGACTTTTATTTTCACGTGATTTTCTTAATGATTTGTTTCAAATGATTTTCATATTTGATTTTTAAAACTGATATATATATTTTTTAAATGACTCTTTCTGTTTTCCATGATTCGTTTATGGTAAACTGTGTAAATAGTTTTTTTTTTTCACGTGCAATTTTTTTGATCAGATTATTATAGTCACGTGATTTTTACACAATCCATTTATTTTCACGCATGAATCATTTATTTCCACAAGCGATTCACTCACAGGATTTATTTACTTATACAATTTATTTTTCATGATTCGTTTATTCTCAAACGTGCCCCCCCCCCACTCATTTTTGTGTCATTTTTGTGTCATTTATGTGTCATTTCTCATTTTAACAGCTGCAATTCATTATTGTGTTTATTCCATTGTTTCTCGGAGATCTGACAATTTGATTTGACCCTCCCCTCCCCCCCTACAGAAACAATTTCCCAGACAAGTTCAACTCTTCATCTTCAGTTCTTCGATTTTCCTCTCGGTTCATCATTCGCGTCTGTTCTATTGATTATGTAATACCGCTCCAGGACACCAGATGGCGAAGATGTAAACAGCGCCGCTCCCTTTCTTACACCCTAGACATGTAAACTAATCCTGACACGTCTACGGCGCCGCCATGTTGCAGAGGGCAACTTGCTGGGTTGAACTGCGTGAACTGTACTGCATTTAGATGTAATAATCCCCAAACAAGGAATTCCATCATAACAAAATTTTCTGTGTTATCATGTCTGACGAATTCACATCATTAGTCTATTATTCAAAAATCAAAACGCTTGCTCGCGTACCACACACAGCTTTTTTGCTGAGGGTTCCTGTAGTTAGACTCAATCGGTGTTTTTATACGTAGAAATCCTAGACGTATGTGATAAAGCTCATTTTGTGAAAATCCTCTAAACATTAACCGAATTAAAGTCACTTTATTATCAGCGTAGATCCACGTATTTTCCTGTGTTTACACTGGATTCTGCCCTTTCCAATATGGCGGCGGCTGTAACATAGAGACTGTAGCTAGGGAAGGCGGATAATGCGGTTTTCATGTCTTTGGGCATGTGTTTAGACATGTCTTGAACTCGTGATTATAGTGCAGCTGGCTGCAAAATCAGGATGTGCTTGTTTTTTGAGACGAGTTTCGAGTCGAGCCGAGTAGAATACAGAAATGCTACTCGTGTGATTAGTTCCTGAACGGTTAGTTGTCACAAATGGGAATTTGAACTACAGTCAATTTGCCGTCTCATCTCAGCAAGGTAGGTTTGCGAAAACAGCTGTTTTTGTGATTTTAAAAATATATATTGCGGCTTTATTAGATGTAATTTTGGAAATGCTTAGTATAAAAGTCAGTTTCTCCAACAGACAAGAGTTATGAGGTAGATAAATTTGCCCATCTGTGGTATCTATGAGCAGTCAGAAATGTTCAGTCCGGAATTTTCATGAACCCAGCCTTTATTGACAGATTTAAAAAAAAAAAAAGAGAGAGAAGATAATGATGATAATAATAATAATAATAATAATAATAATATTTTTGTTTCTTTCATTTCCTACAACAGCATGTTCGTGTTTCTCCTGTTATTCCTCCTGCAGCCAGCAGAGGGCGCCAACACCACAATCTCCTGTATAGACGACCAGGGAAACGCAGTTGACTGGTTGGTTCAGTTAACAAAATACCGTTCATTGTTATCGCGATATTTCCGATATCACCGCAGACTGCTGCGTGAAAATAAACTATTTGGGAGATTTGTTTTTGTTAGTTGAGATGCGGACCAAACATAGCCAAAACACGTCTCTAATCACAATGTCACAAAATGAGACAAATTTAAAAAATAAATAAATTTGTTAAAGGTACGTAACGTCCTGCAGTTTACAGATATTAATATTGATAAGTAAATTTCATTTCTGCACACATTTCTAATGGAATATCACTAAGGAAATAAAAAACCCCACTATGTGTCGTGCTGTTATAGGAAGATAATCAACACCGGCGTGGTGGGGTGAAGCGGAGTTACTGTTACCACCTCGAAGTTGATTATTTTCCTATAACCGAACATCCTGAAGCGCTTTATTCCTCTTACACCACAGGAATTTGCCAGTGGTGAAAAGTGTTCATGTATTATTGAGCAACATATTATATTTTTTTATCCGTTTATAGTTATGGTTAATGTTGTGGAACATCCTTGAAACGAGTCAGTTGACCTTCCTTGAAGAATCGATTTCCTCTCGTCTTTTAGGTTCTACCTTTACAAACTGCCACATCCTCATGAGGAGCCCCCTGAGGAAGGTCTGAAGTACCTGCTGCTGGAGGAGCAGAGCGAGGGCTGGACGGAGGGCGGAGGTCTGGTGGGAGACGTCACGGGGGCTTTAGGCCGGAGCCTCGGGCCGCTGTACGAGGTACGCTAAACTGCACAGCTTGTATTCGCCCTGACGCGAGTCGGAACCGGTCTCATTACGCGTTTCTAAACGTGCCGAAGTTTCGCTTCCTTTATTTTTTGATCGAGAGCGAATGTTTTTTTGTTTTTGTTTTTTTCCTCCTCATTCAGCTTTTCTCAGATTTGCAGCTGCACGCATCAGAGGGAAGTGTGTATGCAGATGACCGATTACGATAAATATAGTGCTGTTTGTATTTACTCTCCCGTACCCGTGTACTGTAATGATTTATAATCTCACTCTCCTGTGTCTGTAAAAAATAAAATAGTGTGTGTGTGTGTGTGTGTGTGTGTGTTACAGGAGGGTGAGCTGGGGTACATCCTGTACAACGATCAGCCCCCAGAACAGCGGCATGTGGACGATGCAAACAGAAGTGGAGGACACACCAAAGGTGAAAGTCATCTTCAGTGCAAAAATGTAGAAATAAAGTTTTCTCTCGTGTTCGCCTCTTCACGATGTTTTCAAATCTGTCACCACAGCACTGTTGAGTTCTGGACTCTGATTGGTTAGACGATAGTCAATTAGAGTTAATTATGAGTTCTTAAAGAACCCCTGAAGAACCTGTTTTGGAATCCCAAGTACCTGTGATTATCCAACTAACCCTTAAAGGATCCTTGAAGAACCTTTTTTCAACCCTAAACAGCACAGGTTCTTCAATGGTTCTGTCAAGTGGCATTGAATAATTCCAGGTTCTTAGATGATGATCTCCAGCTCTCTCCTCTCTGTCCCAGGTGGGGTCCTGTTCAACAGCAGACAGGGCTTCTGGCTGGTCCACAGCACTCCTCATTTCCCGCCTCCCAAAACCGAGGGCAAGTTCTCGTACCCCAGCTCAGGCATCAACAACGGGCAGAACTTCATCTGCGTCACTTATCCTCTGGAGCGCTTCGACACCATCGGTAAGAGATGAAGATTTAAACGTAATGATGTGGGCACGCACTCTCAAAGGTTCTTCAGTTGTCCCTTTGGGGGAACTCTTTAAAGATCCATGTAGAACCCTATCACGATCTGTGTTTTAGAACGCCGAGAACACTTCATTATCCAACAAACCGTTAAAAATACCACTGAGGAACCCTTTTTAAAGAGCGAACAAGGTAGCAAGAGCATCGGATAATTACAGGTTCTTGTCGTCCCAATAAAAAAAAGGTTCTTCTGTAATTATTTAAAGCTTCGTTGGATTATTAAGGGTACTTAGCCTTGAAAAAGGGTTCTTTGAGGGTAGTTTAAGAGTTCATTGGATAATTAAGGTTTCTTATTCTCCAAAAAAAAATGTTCTTCAGTGGTTCTTTGGATAATTATGGGTTCTTTACTTCCAAAAAGTGGTTCTTCAGTGCTTATTTAGAAGGTTCACTGGATAGTTAAGGGTTCTTAGCTTCCAAGAAGGGTTCTTTTAGGGTTATTTAAAGGATTTTGGAGGTGCTTAAACATTTTCATGGATTGCAGCCCGACTATACAGTTCAGTGCGTAATTGCTGAGGAAAAACGGGTGTGCAAACTTTTGCACTCATCTCTACACTGCTGTGTTATGTGAGTGTGGATCTGTGATCACTTCTGAATGAGAGAATGCTTTAAAAAAAAAAAAAAAAAAGGGCACTTTTCCCCCTCAATTTTGTCCTGAATTAGAGTGTCGTGGGACGACGTGTGATAGGACCTCCATCGATCACCTTAAAAGCAGATCAGGCCTTGTTGCCATAGTTACCATGAGAAAAATTCACCTAATTGGCAGTGTAACCATAGAGACAGCACCATTCTTCCTGTAGGTTATGACTTCGTTGTCAGGTGAGTGCTGTTATGTTGATGGCACTTCAGACCTACACGTTATTGTGCTGATTGTCAGCTTTCAGCCTCGAGCCTGCTGTCGAACGCAGCTGCACCTTTTCACAGCAGCTGAAAAGTCTAGTCACGTCTGTTTGGATCTAATCACGTCTGATCATCATGCAAAGCTGAAACAAAATGTCACCGCACAGAGAAAACACTGCGCTCTGCGGTAAAATATCCGATCTCTCTGTTCGAGTCGCGTGTGTTCGTGTCGACGTAAACAGAGGAACATCGTGAAACATGGAGCTTTGAGGGTCACCACAAAGACCTCAGTACAATAAACATCCATAAATACAACAGAAGAATCAGGAAAAGTGTGTTCTTCACCTGTTCCGTTAAGGCAGTGGTCGCCAAGTCTGTTCCTGGAGATCTGCCTTCCTGAAGACTTTAACTCCAACCATCATGGTGCCCACCTGACCATCTCAACATTGCCTTAACAAGCTCTTGATCAGCTTAAACAGGTGTGTTCGATGTTAGCTGGAGAAGAACCGTGGAAGAAGGTAGACCTGAAGGAAGAGGGTTGGTGACCACTGCTTAAGTGGAACTTTTAAAAGTCCTCTGAAGAACCCCATCCATCATTAGCACTCTGTTTTAGGAAGGAACCCTTAACTATCCAGAGAACCACTGCAGAACTGTATAGTGTGTGAAGTACTAAGAGCGTCGACGTTCTTCAAGGGTTCTTTCGAATGTTATTTAAGGGTTCTGCGTAAAAATGCAGGGTTCCTATTTTCCAAAAAAGGTTCCTTTATTTTTCTTTTTAACGGTGCATTGGATAATTCAAGGTTTTGAGCCTCCAAAAATGGTTTTTCAAAGGTTCTTTAATGGTTCATAATTTAGAGCATGTGGCTTCCGAAAAAAAGGTTCTTCTTGTGCAGCTTGTGTGGCTCAGCTGTTACGTTCTAAGATTTAAGATGGTACATTTTCATTTTCTTGTTGCACTTTGGTAATATCTAAAAAAGCAAAAGATACAAGATATAGGATAGAATGTAGAACTAAAAAAAAAAGTTCTAGAAAAAGTTCACGGGTTGTAGAAAAACTGTGTTCCTGAAACGTTTGCCCAGTTCAAAAAAAAAAAAGGTTCCTGGTTCCTGAGAAATGTATTTCACAGTACGTTTCTGTGTACCAGAGTAGGCTGTAGTTGCTGAAATCAGTCACGTGTATTTGAAAAGGTTCCAGAGTTTCTGGAATACACTGGACTCCTGGGTTCCTGAAAATGTGCCCAGGTTCCTCAATAGGTTCCTGCGTTTCTGAAAAGTTTCTACAGTAGGTTCCTGAATACTGTAGGTTCTTTTCCAGGAGAAAGTTGCAGTGTTCCTGGGAAGGTTCTTGAGTTCCTGAAAAGGGTCCTGGGTTCCTGAATAGGTTATCGTTTCTAGGTTGTAGTTGATTCTTGATGGAAAAAGTCCCAGGATTCCCAGGTTTGTGAAAATGTGCCTGAGGTTCCTCAGAGGTCCCCTTGTATTTGAAAAGTCTTCTGAAAAGTTTCCTGAATTGGTTGCAGTGGCTGAAAGATTCCAGAATATTTGAAAAGGTTCCTGAACAGGTTCCAGAGTTGCTGAAAAGTTTCCTGGATTCCTGAGTTACTGAAAATTTTGAGTTCTTCAAAATGTTCCTGAGTTGGAACCCGTTCAATGATCGAATATTGTAGTTAATAATAATAATAATAATAATAATAAACACTGATGTGTTCCACAGGTGAACAGTTAACAATAAATCAGCCACACATCTATGACTGTGACATTCCCAAGTCCCTGGCCTCCTCCGTGCCCACCATGGCTGAGCTCTGTAAACACCGGCATGGGCGGAGAAACTCCAGCGTCACAGACGGTTCCTTCTCCTCGCCTAATCGCAGCGTCTCTCTGCTCTCACTGGCTGGGACAGAGTTCATCAGCTTCGCGAAAGGAGCTTCTTTTGAGAACGGTAAGATGATGATAATTAATAATAAAAATTCAAATAAAAATATTGCAAGTTATTGAGAGAACTTTCTAGTTCCTGAAAAGGTTCCAGAGTATTTGAAAGAGATTCTGGGTTCCCGTACAGGTTCCAGAAAAAAGTCACTGGGTTTTTCAGAAGTTTCTTGGGTTCCTGAAAAGTTTCCTGGGTTCCCGAATCGGTTCTAATGGCTGAAAAGCTTCCAGAGTACTGGGAAAAAGTTTCTGAGTTCCTGTAGAGGTTCCTGGGTTGCTGTAAAAGTTCACTGGGTTCCTCAGCTTGTTATTGTGCTCCTGAAAACATTCCTATGTTCCTGAATAGATTATAGGTTCTGTAAGATTCTAGAGTACTTAAAGTTTTCTGGGTTCCTTAACAGGTTCCAGAGTTGCTACAAAGGTTCCCAGGTTCCTGAGCAGGTTCCTGAATTGGTTCTTGCTGCTGAGAAGTATTTGAAAAAGTTTCTGGAACAGATTCCATATTTGCAGGAACACACTGGGATCCCAGGTTCCTGAAAATGTTGCCTTGGTTCCTTCAAAAAGGTCTTGGAGTTTTGGGGGACAAAGGTCCTCTTGTTTTTGAAAAGTTTCCTTGATGGGTCCCTGTGTTCCTCAATAGGTTCCTGGGTTCCTCTTCTGTAGTATCACTAAAACAATTCATTTGAAACAGATAAAAACCATTTTGTCAGCAGATTGTTGTTCTGATCATGTGGATGTAACTCTGACTTCCCCGGTGCTGTCCGGTTCAGACCTATACCATGGCTGGGTGGCTCCCACGCTGCAGACGGACCTGCTGGTGCAGTTCTGGCGTCGCTCCACCGGCGTCCTCCAGTCCGACTGCTCCTCCAGGTGGAAGGTTCTGGACGTGAACCTGCTGTCTCCGGGCGGCCGGGTCACCTTCAAAGCAACGGAGGATCACTCCAAGTGGGCGGTGAGCGCGGGAGGAGGACGCGGACTGAGGGGCGGGGCCTGGGTGTGCGTGGGGGACATTAACAGGAACCAGGCGGAGGAGAAGCGAGGGGGCGGGACCGTGTGCCGGCAGGATGTTGCCGTGTGGAAGGCGTATCGTGCGGCGGCGCTGAAGTGCGAGTCCTGTACGGGCGAGGAGGAGGAGTGCGAGACCGCACGGCTTTACCGCTGACATCCGGACACGTTGGGGTTGTACATGTTTCGTTAAAAATAAAAAATTACTATTCCGTCAATCAAAACGATCTTTAATAATACTTGTAAAAATAGGAGTTCAGTACGTTAACGTCATGGCTTGTAGTTCAGCGGCTTGAGAGTTTGAGCCGGTTTAAAATTTTCATGCCTTAAACGAGACTTTAATCAGAGCGACTTCAGGACGTTCAGATAATTACCTAGAGCGCGTCCTCACCGGGGATTCTTTTTTTTTTTTTTTTTTTTTTTACTTTTAATGGGTGCATTAAAAAATTTTCAGCCAAGAGGGGGTGCAAACTTTTGCGCTTAATGGTACATTGGGGGAAAAGCGCATTAATGAGGTACGTCGCAGTGCTAGACGATAATTTCATTTGTTTTATGGATATTATTATTTTTATTCTTATATATATTCATATCGTCTGTAGTAGTTGCTATTGTTCAGTTCTCTTAAAATGTATAAAAGATCAAAATACATTTAAATATGTGCACTATAACTTAATAATAATAATAATAATAATAATAATAATATTATATCCCCTCTCCAAAAATTATTGACATGTAATTGAGGTTGTTTTTAGTGCTCGATCGGCCAGCACTAGTCAACAGTACACGTAAATAGTAATAAACAGATGTATAACTCACAATTTTTTTGCTTTTATTTAGCAAAAATGTTTCTGCTGTGCTAATCATATATGCACTCTGCTTATTAGTCTGGACGCTGGAGCTCTGCGACGGTCGTTTCTCAGGGTGCTGACCCTTTTAAAATCTTTCTCATTTGAACCGATGTCGAAACGTTTCGTGTGTCATGTGATCAGGATTATCATAAGCAGTATTGTTGATGGGGTTAATGATGCAGTATTAATAAAAAAATGTAAAGTGGAAACCGCTGAAATCACTGAATGTCTTCTTAAGTACCGTCCTGATAACATTTAAAGATGCCTGGTTTTTTTAGTTTGTGCTTTTTTTTAAAAAATTATTTTGGTCACTAAAAGTCTTCAGGACCCGCCTACTTTTACACACAAGCAACCGATCGCTGACCGTGTCCAGGCGAAAGTGCGGATTTCTCGTTTGACGCAAAACTTTAAAATCCGCCATACAAACACAGGAGAAAAACCTCCCGTTCCTCATATACAACACAAGCGCGGTACACAAACAGCCGACACGTACTGTATCAAAATGAAAATTTATTGCGTACAAGAATAGATGGTGTACATTTGTGCATAAACCCAGCTATTTATTTATTTATTTATTTATACAGAGGTGAATGTACAACGTAAGCTTATCCTGAGCAACACGGCAGAAGCGAGAGCACCTGATAACAAAGCACTTGTTACCAAAAAAAAAAAAAAACCCCAGACCCGGTTCCTCTGCCCTGCGCTGAGCCGAGAGCTCGAGTGCTTCGGTTCGGACCAGACTTCAAGAGCATTCGGAGCAGACGCACGTCAGCGGCGCAGGGTTCACGAGAACGCGAGAGACAGCTTTGACTTGAAGCTAGAACCGGAGCGTTACTGTACACGTTTACATTCATAACACATTCAAAATCTAGATTATTTACTTAGTGTTGCATCTCTCCGTGAGCTTCGTGCTCTGTGCATCCAACATCCTTAATAATAAACGACCGAAAGCTTCATCGCCGCGTGGATACCGAGATCCTAAACGTGGACAGTGTTATGGGTTGCTGTTAGATCGACATCTTTAAAAGCTTTAGTCAGAACCTCATGTTTGCATACTTGGTTACAAAGTGGCAGTGATTTTTTTTTTTTTTTAATCTTTTTTGCTTATAATAAAGTCTCAGGAGGACGTTAACGTGCATTTGGACACGTGAGTGGTGGAGTTGTAGTCGTGGTTTCCTTGTCGCCGATAATGCGGCGTTTTCACGGATTAGCTGAAGCTAATAAGGGTATGGGTCCGTTCGAGGTAGAAAGCCGCGACGCCGGCAGCGTGGCGTCGTTCTCGTTCTCGTCGCTGTCCTAGTTGAACTTCTGAAATGCAAAAACCAGTGCAGAATTTAGCCGAGGCAGCCGATTTACATCGTTAATCACGTTAAAGTCATACTCCAACGGGTTTAACCTAATATCTAAACACCGCGTGTCTAGTGGACGTGTGATCACCACGGACTCCGATTTCGACACGTTTCTAAATTGTGCTACTCGATAAACTTCAAACCTCCAGCTGTTATATATATATATATATATATATATATATATATATATATATATATATATATATATTTTAGCAGAGTTTCGTGTAATTTTCCAACCATGACGGTTAAGACTTCCATTACAGTTTTTTTGTCTTCCCCTGGCTTCAGGGAACCGTGTGGAATTTCTTGTCCGAGGTGATCACACGAGGACGACAGACGTCATAGTTCGAGATTCGGTTAAAAGATAAAACGGAAACACTGGAGTATCCCTTTAAGCGTTTCTCCCATATGTTACTACACACTATGGGATTTTATTAGAAACGTTACTCCACATGTTTGTCTCTGTTGTGTTAAAAGAGTGCTCGGACCAGCCTCCGCCCCTTGGCCTTGATTCGTGGAAAAGTTGCGCAGGTCTCATTGTTCAGCGACGGCGAATCCACCGGCGTGCTTCCTCCTCGTCTCCTCAACAGGAAGTCCGTGCTAGCTGAGCTCATGGCGTAGAACACATTTCCTGTGGCGGGTATTGTCAGCTCTGTCCGTTGGGACAAATAAAGAGGATTCGTGTTAGCATGCAGGTTAAAGTGCAAAAGTTTGCACACCCACGGAAAGAAGAGGTTAAATAAAAAGCGTCTCTTTATTATGGCAGGTAACAAAATGGCGGGAGTGTTCATGTAGTGTATTAAAATGATATTAAAAGTATGTATATATCTGGATGTCGTAGTTTGCAAACTTTTTGAAAAGGGGATGCAAACTTTTCAATTGACATCCAGATATATATATATATATCAACTGGTCTTCCCTAGTTCCCACACAAAAACAATGGGGGGTGCAAACTTTTCGCTCCTGACTCAGATTTTCCATTACACTAACTGATAAGGCCTACTTATGAATAAAAAGGACTGAAATTTTTTTTGACTACGAAATGTTAAGGACGTACAGGACGAGGAAGAGGTCCGAGTGTTACCTTTTCCCTCAGGAAGCAGTTGGATGAGCTCGTATTTGGAGGCCTCTCGGGGGTCTTGGTTATGCTTCTCTAAGGCCGAGCTGATCACAGTGGGACTTTTGTCGTTGCTACTAACCTGAGGAGAGAGAAATGAAACAAATCGGGGGGGAAAAAAAAGAGAAGATTGATAATACAGTAATAATACAGCACAGAAAAAAATAAAGTGTCAGATCTCATTTACGACCCATAGTTTGCTGTGCGCTAGTGTTTGTAATAGAGAGATATTAAAGTCTTTATTACATTTCAAACTCTGTTTGGGGTCTGACATTTGGAGCTACGATGCTAATGCGGCTAAAATGAATGGGAAGTCTATCTCTCGAACAAATAAGCAGTCTGCGTTACGCTAAACTGGTGGCTATAAGTATTTCTTATTTGGCGCTTACAGTACATTAGCCTTGTAGCTCCAGTGCAAAAATAGCAGTACATTTTGCATAACTGAACTGGAAGCTGACTCCAAGCTTATTTAGATCTAATGTCAGCAAATTAATAAATTTAAAAAAAAAGGAGAATAACAATGGCCCACATATAGAGCCCTGTGGTACACCTTAAAGAATATGTATGTGTTTTAGAGACATGCTCATTTATTTTAACATGATGTTACACCATTACAGCAATAACACAGTTTGCGTTATGTAAAAACCGGTGGCTATAGGTGTGCCTTACTTGTTAGCTACATTAGCCTTGTACGTTAGCATCCTGTGCAAAAGTAAAAAAACAACAAAAAAGAAACATGGCATGTCTTTGATCGGCTACGTCAGTATTTGCTGAACGATTGTTGAACAGTGCTGCGGTTACGAGGCAGTACCAGAATGCTGCGGTATAAATTCCCATCGTGTAAATCCATCCGTATCTTGACGATTCGCATGTCTGGCCCCGCCTCCGGTGCGTGATTGGACGGCGCGTTTCCACACGAGACGGAGCGCCGATGGGTTTTGGAGACGTTATTAGGTGTGCTCAATGCAGTGGGGGTGGGGTCAGTGGGTTGAGAGGACGATTCGACATCCAGACAGGAAACGGAAGGGGATTTCATGTGCTAAAGAAAAAAACAAAACCAAAAACGGAGGTGGAAATAAGAGGGACAATGATAATTATACTTACTGACATCATATAAAGGAATTTAAGGTGGTCCATGGAGGCGAGGAAAGAGGAGATAAAAAGACAAGGAAGAGCATGAAGAGTTCAATTCTCTTGGATTTTATCTGAAACCGTCCTTTATCCAAAAAAAACAGAAACTAATATATATAAAAGTGCTGAGTGAAGATTAAACGCGATGATATGAGTGTAAATAACTCAATGGAGTGACAGAATTCAATCACGGTGCGCTCTCTGGTCCTTACCTTGGCAAGCCTGGAGAGTAGATGATTGACAGGCGAAGGGAAATCAAATATTCCATCAGCATCCATGCCCGAGCTTGTCACAGCGGAGAGAGTGCTGATGGAGAGAGAGAACGAGGGAGAGAACAGAACAATCTAATTTGTTACAAACCGCACTCTCGTCAGCGTGCGGCGTCTACGGGATTTATCCTGAACAAACAGAAAACGCGTGGATTTCCCCGACAAAGAGCTCTAATACAGGAAGGCTTTCGAGACCACACACACACACACACACACACACACACACACACAGATTTCCGCATACACCGCACTGTCTGAATAAACACTTTACCTTTCAAATTAATTTATATAGCTGTAGTACACGATGTAGGTGTTTTAAATGTTTTATGTGTTGTACATTTTACACTCCTTTGGATTAATTCTTATGTACTGTGGTATTGATACTTGTATCAGTTGGTATTTGTGTCTTGTACACGTTTTTCCATTTTTAAGCTGAGACAGCCCCGGTATTTCTGTAAAAACACCGATTCGCACGAGTTCTTTTAGTGATGTCACCAGTTCGTTCACCAGTAGAATTATCACGCTGTTAGAAACACGAAGCATCTATGAAAATGAATTTCCATTTTAAACGCACCTGGCAACGCTGACTGTTCGGTCCAAGCAACATGCACTACGCTGATTTATACGTGGGTGTTGGGAGCTGGGAAAAAAATGATAATCACACGAAACTGGACTCCGTTCATGTCCCGAAGTTTAGTATATCGAATGGATTATATGATGAGTCACACTCGAGGTTCTCCACCCTTTTTTACGCTATCCTTCGTTCTTCAGACGCGATTATACGACAGACAGAAGTGCATTCTTGCGTGTTGTTGAAAGCGTTGTGCTTTAATTGCGCGTTCTGTACTTTTTCCACACAGAATGCGGTCTAATTACGCTTAAAAACCGCCTCGCAGCTTAGCACATCTATTCCTGCGTGGGTTACAGAGTGGGCAAGTATATAGGAGAATTATAAAGTGAGTGTGTGTGTGTGTGTGTGTGAGAGAGAGAGAGATGCTTACTCAGGACACTGCGTGATGATAACGGTAGGATGTGTAAGACGTCCTGGACCCGGTTCCCCCTGAGGCTCGATCAGATTGGACAGTCTGTAGCTGCATCAGAACATCACACATCACGTCAAACTGATCCCATTGCAAAAACTCTCCCTAACCTGTTTGAGTGCCGGTACATGTTTAACGTCATCTAACACTACCCTCGAAAGTAGGAGGGGTTTCTCTGGGGATTCAAAGACTAGCGATTAGTCAAATATAACCCCAACGTTTAAAAACGTAACCCACGAAGGGTCAAGGGCGCCAATACTTTAATATCGTACACAGAGTACAGCGGAATGAGTGACTCCTTTTCCGTGCCTTCGAATATTTTGTTCTCAGATCTCGTGTATAATGCAGCAGGGAGGAGCTACAGTGGCGTTACGCTACACCCTATGTAGTGAGCGCATATAGTGGATAAGAATCCGCACGTGCTTTGACGTGAAGCTCGCCGTGCCGTAAGAGACGGAGACGAGCGTTCGACAAGCCATCGGTAATCTACTTCTAACTACTTCTGGCTCCGCCCACACGTCCCTGTTACGCGACGGTAGACGAAGTGACGAGGACGTGTGCGATCGGGAGTAAGTCTACAGTGGTGGGAAAGTACGTTTGCGATTTTGAGAAAGCGTCAGCGCTCACCTTTCCTCCACGGTCAGCGCGGGGACGCTGTGGTACCAGTGCACGAACGACTCGTCCGTACGGAAGGTGCTGTTTCTGCAGGACAACTGGAGGAGACGGATTTTAGCCAGAACCTCAAATTCCTTCAGGGACGAGAAAGAAAAAAAAAAAAAAAAAAAAAGTCCATTTCCGATACACTTCCGAAAAAATGAAGCAAAGCAAGACTAGAAAGGAATAAAACTCACTCGTCGCCGTTTGTCGAAGTTGATGTAGCCGTTCTGAGGAAAATCGAATATTTATATTAACAGAGTTATATAAGTTTTTTTTGGGTTGACGTATGAACGATGTCGGGTCTGATGGCGTCCGTGGTGCGTGTCTCACCTCTAGTCTGTCTTTGACCGCCGCGTCCAGCATGGTGAGGTCGGTCAGGAAGATGCCCAGGTACGGCACGGTGCCCTGAGCACTGGACTGCAGAATAAACACGGACGTTTTTGTACTCTTTTCTCGGCTTTTATCCGCACTTTACGTGAGTGGGAGAACTCATCATCACTGATTATCACTCACCGTGTGTCTTCTGTTGTTGACTTTAGTGTCCAGGTTAGCAGATTTGGAAGTGCCTTCCTGCGCAACATCAAAGTGTATTAATCAAGAGCGAGAGGTACGATACGTGTTTGATTTAGTTACCGTAAGGACTGTGATTGGTCAGAAGAGAAGGCGTCGGTCGATTTCGTTTTCTCTAAACGACGGCTCTGACGGTAGCGCGGCTGCAAATGGCAGGTTAATATCAAGGCCCTCGTTCTCACTAATACTCGCTGTTATTCTTTATCTAACATTTATGGAAGGAGTCTCCGGTGTCAGCACTTTGTAACGTCTTCAGGACAGAGGATTTGACACTTTTCGCGGTTTCTCGGAAACGTGACGAGCTGCTGTGACGTACGTAATGGCGGGAACGAACTCATTTTAGTTCCACGACGTGAAACGGAACCGTCAGCGGATATAAAAGTACGACGTGTCATTCTTCACTAAATGAAAACTGTAATCGCGGGCGAATCGCCGTGATATGAGAGGAATAAAACGCTTCAGAGCGCGCTGTGTCGAAAGATAACGGACAGTGGCGGGGTAACAGTATCTCTGCCATCTTTTAAAGACGTCCACACGGAGCTGAAGCCAGCGTTCCTGCCTACTGCTTTTGTGATTTTGGTCTTTTAGTGAATCGATACAGAAACTGACCACCGTATGCAGAAATATCTGCACAGTCAGCGCATACATACTGACTACTGACACATCAGGGTGTTTTTAAGTCTGCTGATCGCTCATGCTAACTCGAGCATTGATTTTCCCCCACATTAGCTCTCTTGCTAGCACAAAAACACACCGTCCAGGCTCTTATCAGATCTTATCCGAATCGCCTGTTTGTTTGTTTTTTTATCTGGACACGTGTACGTCACGTGCGACATGGCGCGTGTGAGATCCCGTGTAACGTCTGAATGCGAGCCTTTGTCTCCGTGTACACGACTCACTTCTTTGAGCAGCTCTCGGCTCTGCGAGTAGTTGTCTTTCTCCGAGAAGATGGACGCCAGTTCCTCGTAGCGCTTCACCGCCTCCCTGTCGGTGTCACATCACACACACACACATACAGCTTTTAGTCTTCCTGATTCCAAACTAGCACAGGTCTAGCACACCTGTAGTTTAAGGACTTTTGAATTAAAAACTAAAAGAGGGCAGGCTTTTCATGTTCAAACCATATTAAACTGCGTGTAAACAAAGTAAACGGTAATTAAACGTCGATACTTTTCCAAACTGTTCCGCCCGGCTCTGGTGTAGACCCGACTGACAGCTCCGGGGAGTTTTAAGGGTTAAAACCGTCTCAGACATTTAGGGGATTTTGTTTCCCGAGCCTGAGGCGTTATCTCCCGTGCGATCAGAGACGAGACACTCACCGGTCCGTCTCCTGCCACGTCTTCCTCAGTCTGTGGATGGGGTTACTCTGCAGCGCGGACACGATGGCGTACAACGACGAGAAGTTCTTCCTGATTCTGCACGCCTGCTCGGGAAACACCAAAAAAAAAAAAAAAAACGACGTTTAGACATACGGGGATGACCCGAGCGTCCTCATGACTCCATGACAAGCACAGAAGATCGTTCACCAAAATAATGCAAAGTGGAACAGAGCTAGAAATAAGAGTAGGTTTATAGCTAGAACTTCAAACGCCAGAAATGAACCTTATCCACGTTTTGTTTGAGTCGTAACCGAATAACCGAAGAAAACACCCCCTTAACTTGGAATTCGTACTCAACCAGAAGGACTCAGATGGACTCGTGTCAACATGGCCGCTCACACCATGAACAGTACATAAAACATCATTTTACTCCTTTAAAAGAGTTTATAGTAGTATTTACTTTCGATCAGTCACCCCAGACACATTAGTGGGTTAAATCTACAACACTGCTCGGTGTTTTGAGAAAGTAAATACATAATCATAAACTCGTGATCACTAACGTTAGCTGGCTAGCTTGCTGCTAACTAAACACACACTATCACAGAGGCGTCTGAGGCGTTTGTCTAGGCTTCCGAGTTCAGACTTCCCACTTCTGAGTCGAGTCGATTGCAACACTCGAGTTCCTGTTATCACATACTCGTGCACTAACTCGTGGGAGAAGATAGTGTGCTGCTAGCTGTTACTTTATATAGTGGATTCGCTTCTACGCAGAATGATGTCATGCGGTTTTGGGAATTGTTTTCTTCACAGCTAAACCGTATAAGCTGAATTCTAGCAATAATAAAGATCCACGCAGTTGCACTGGTGTGTAATCTGCTCACATGGCCCGGATCAATAAATCCACTGCTGAGTAGTGCACAGAAATCTGAGGATTAAAGTGCTCATGAGGCGCTCGAACCTCGGCTACGCTGATCCATTTCTCCAGAAGGCGCGTCCTCTGCTGGGTCTTCAGCTCCGTCTGCCACAGGCACGAGGCTGTAACGGCGTTGGCCAGACGGTTAAACTGACGCACCGTGGCTCGGACCGACCAGCACACACCCTCGCGGCCCTTCTTATCTCTCTGAGACCACAGCGAGCCCAGACAGTGATACGGCACCAGCTTCAGGAACAGCTCCTAGAGGATCAGATTAAATTTGTTTAACTAACATTGTTTACTGCATTGGCTAATATTAAGAAGCTATAACCGTAATACCAGCATTAATACACGTAATACAAGTAAAAGTGTAAAGAAATTTACAAAGGTAACCCTGTAATATTTTAACGTTTATTTAAATGTTTGCTGAAATAAAGATAACTGTATTAACTATAATTTATTCCATTTTCATGGAAAAGTAGAGTAAATTCACATAAACTATTAAATTCAGTTATACTATTGTTACACTACAGTTACTATTGTTACTACTACTGTTACTACTACTACCACTACTGTTACTACTACTGTTACTACTACCACTACTACTATTACTACTATTACTATTATTATTACTACTGTTACTACTACCACTACTGTTACTATTGTTACTACTACTGTTACTACTACTACCACTGCTGTTACTACTACTGTTACTACTACTACCACTGCTGTTACTACTACCACTACGGTTACTATTGTTACTACTACTGTTACTACTACTGTGACTACTACTACCACTACTGTTACTACTACTGTTACTACTACCACTACTGTTACTACTATTACTATTATTATTACTACTGTTACTACTACCACTGCTGTTACTACTATTACTATTATTATTACTACTGTTACTACTACCACTGCTGTTACTACTATTACTACTACTGTTACTATTGTTACTACTACTACCACTGCTGTTACTACTACTGTTACTACTACTACCACTGCTGTTACTACTACCACTACGGTTACTATTGTTACTACTACTGTTACTACTACTGTGACTACTACTACCACTACTGTTACTACTACTGTTACTACTACCACTACTGTTACTACTATTACTATTATTATTACTACTGTTACTACTACTACCACTGCTGTTACTACTACTGTTACTACTACTACCACTGCTGTTACTACTACCACTACGGTTACTATTGTTACTACTACTGTTACTACTACTGTGACTACTACTACCACTACTGTTACTACTACTGTTACTACTACCACTACTGTTACTACTATTACTATTATTATTACTACTGTTACTACTACCACTACTGTTACTACTATTACTATTATTATTACTACTGTTACTACTACCACTGCTGTTACTACTATTACTACTACTGTTACTATTGTTACTACTACTACCACTGCTGTTACTACTACTGTTACTACTACTACCACTGCTGTTACTACTACCACTACGGTTACTATTGTTACTACTACTGTTACTACTACTGTGACTACTACTACCACTACTGTTACTACTACTGTTACTACTACCACTACTGTTACTACTATTACTATTATTATTACTACTGTTACTACTACCACTACTGTTACTACTATTACTATTATTATTACTACTGTTACTACTACCACTGCTGTTACTACTATTACTACTACTGTTACTATTGTTACTACTACTACCACTGCTGTTACTACTACTGTTACTACTACTACCACTGCTGTTACTACTACCACTACGGTTACTATTGTTACTACTACTGTTACTACTACTGTGACTACTACTACCACTACTGTTACTACTACTGTTACTACTACCACTACTGTTACTACTATTACTATTATTATTACTACTGTTACTACTACCACTACTGTTACTACTATTACTATTATTATTACTACTGTTACTACTACCACTGCTGTTACTACTATTACTACTACTGTTACTATTGTTACTACTACTACCACTGCTGTTACTACTACTGTTACTACTACTACCACTGCTGTTACTACTACTGTTACTACTACTACCACTGCTGTTACTACTACCACTACGGTTACTATTGTTACTACTACTGTTACTACTACTGTGACTACTACTACCACTACTGTTACTACTACTGTTACTACTACCACTACTACTACTATTACTATTATTATTACTACTGTTACTACTACCACTACTGTTACTACTATTACTACTACTGTTACTATTGTTACTACTACTGTTACTACTACTACCACAGCTGTTACTACTACCACTACTGTTACTATTGTTACTACTACTGTTACTACTCCTGTTACTACTACTACCACTACTGTTACTACTATTACTACTACTGTTACTACTACTGTTACTACTACTACCACTACTACTACTACTACTACTACTACTGTTACTGCTATTACTATTATTACTACTGTTACTACTACCACTACTGTTACTACTACTGTTACTGTTGTTACTATTACTGTTACTACTACCACTACCACTACTGTTACTACTACCACTACTGTTACTACTACTGTTACCACTACTGTTACTGCTATTACTATTATTATTACTACTGTTACTACTATTACTACTAATGTTACTGTTGTTACTACTACTGTTACTACTACCGCTACCACTACTGTTACTACTACTGTTACTACTACTACTACTGTTACTGCTATTACTATTATTATTACTACTGTTACTACTACCACTACTGTTACTACTATTACTACTAATGTTACTGTTGTTACTACTACTGTTACTACTACCGCTACCACTACTGTTACTACTACTGTTACTACTACTGTTACTACTATTACTATTATTATTACTACTGTTACTACTACCACTACTGTTACTACTATTACTATTATTATTATTACTGTTACTACTATTACTACTACTGTTACTATTGTTACTACTACCACTACTACTACTACTGTTACTACTACCACTACTACTACTACTGTTACTACTGTTACTGTTAACACTGTTACTTCTACTGTAATTACTACTGTTACTAATATTACTTTCTACTTCTACTACTACTACTGTTACTACTACTATTATTATTATTATTATTATTAATAATAATGAAACAAAAGACAGACTTAAAGAGAAAGAAAGTGCACAGGATTCAGGATCCGTGTATAAATTGAAAGACTCACCGTCTCGATCTTGGTCAGCTGCTCTGCTATGATGCTCGAGGGAAGAGCCAGGATGTTGGTGGCGTCGAACTTTGAAGGGTCAGGGGATGATGTTTGCTGCACACTATTTGCAGCATCTAAAACACAGCAAGTACGTTTATGTATGCTCATCAGAAAACCATATTTAAATAAAACTGAATTAAATTTCATTTTAAATGTAATTAAATTGAAACTTTTAACACAAAAACAGGTTTTTCTGTTTTCTGTTAAAAAGCAGAACTGACACTATTAATGTATTCTTTTTCACAACAGTTCCTAGATCACTGGGCGTAAAGATGTCTCTTTACTTGAAGTAGCGTCATGAATCAGGGACTTTTCACTGAGCTCCTCTGCGATCTTCAGCAGTCGACGTTTGACCTCTAACCCCGTCTGATCTGGCATCAGGGGTGCGAGGCGGAGCAGGCGTGAGGCTTCACCCAGTGAGTGGAAGTCCTCCGGGTATTCGCTCAGCCACGTGCTGAACACGGTGCACACTGCCCTGAACATGCACAGAGAGACAAAGGTGTGTGTCAGAAATCTCTGTAATAATAATAATAATAATAATAATAATAATAATTTTGATTCTTATTTTTAGCACTTGAATGTAATCAAGTTGAAAGTGGGATACATAAGCTTAAGCTTGCCAAACAGAAACAAATGCTTAGCGCAAAACATAATAACATTAAATAAACAGATATAAAATGCATAAAAGACATTTATTAAAAAGGAATTCTTATCAATAGCCAATATTCTGCTATTAATAATCCATTAACAGATAATAAAGGGACCATGAGGATTACTGAACATGTACAAAACCGCCACTTTATAACGCCTTCGTGGACTTGTGCGATAATGAGAAACTGCAATAAGAGTTCAATGAAGCAAAAACGCTCACTTGTTGAAGGTCTGGCGGGTGGGACTGCCGCTGTCTCCTGGTGGATTTCCCAACCTAAATAACCGAAAATGCTAAATAAATGTCACAGCAGTTCACAGTGTACAAATTAACTAAACATACGATGCACTAAATCAACTCGTGTGTACATACATGACAGCGGCGTTTTTTATCGATTTTCGCCGGAATCTGGTCTTTACCTGTCCGTCAAGATGTCCAGCACCCTCTCAGTGGTGGTGAAGGAGCGGTAGGTGGAGAGGAAAATGGAGATGAAGGACGTGTCCTCCATGGAGAAGGAGTGCAGGAGGTGAAGGACCAGCTTCTCCTCTGTCCCGGCCTTTACGCACTGCGAGCGGTGACATGACGACTGCAACGTGAAAGTGTGTGTGAACGCGACGTGTAAATTTTAGCGCAGCGACAGTGACGTCGGTACACAGTACTCGGGTATTAAAAAAAACCATCGCTCACGAGGACATTGATTAAATATGTCAATGAATGCAGGATTAAATTT
Source organism: Ictalurus furcatus (assembly GCF_023375685.1). Lineage (NCBI taxonomy): Eukaryota > Metazoa > Chordata > Actinopteri > Siluriformes > Ictaluridae > Ictalurus > Ictalurus furcatus. The sequence continues at coordinate 19,761,980 of NC_071277.1, read as the reverse complement.
TACAGCGTGCATGAAATAAGGTATTTCACCTCCTCGATTTGTGGAAAAACAAACGGCTCGGGAAGTGTGAGGTTCGAGCGTCATTTAATTTCGCCTACCCGACAGCGCTAACAGCTTAGCTGCTAGTCAAAGATTCGCTAGTGTATAATTCATTTGTGTCGCGTGCGGGTTTTACCTGCGTATTGTGGTCGCCGTGTTGTGGCTTCACGATCACCGTATAGATGATGCCCTCCTCCTCCTTCTCAGAAACGGTGGACTGATACAGAGATAAAAATGAATAAACAACAATGATAACAATCGTTTCAAACTGACGTGAACTGTGGTCCGTTCAAAACTTCCTCCCGAGTCCCAACTGAACCTGTCACTTTAACCAAATGGAAAATAATCTATAGGAAATAACACACTGTTCAGTGTTATTTCAAGCACGCATTAAATGACTAAAATGGCCTAGGGACCAGGCCAGGATTTCTGAATGTGGATGAATATGAATTTAGAAATGCTACCATGTTCTCTTTCCTCCTCGAATACTGCCTAATACTGTGACTACCGCTAAGACCAACTTGGCTAGTCAACTAGCTAGCTAAATCACTGCTAGTAAACTAGCTCACATTAGTCACAGATTTCAGTGCCAGAGTCTTAATTTGCATTGCTAGTTTATATAATGTAATAAATATAATGTTAGCATCAAAACCAGTGAGTTTGTTCCTCACTAAAATGAGCTACTGTAAGTTAGCAAACTAGCAAAGGATCATGGAGGTCAGGTTATACTGAGAATGTCTCTATGACTTTTGTGGTGTGTTAACAAATTTGATCCAAACACCAACATATATATATATATATATATATATATATATATATATATATATATATATATATATATATATATATTTAAAGAAATCGGGGAAATTGTACAAGTTTAATTTTTAAATCATGTTTTCGAGTTATGCTAGTCAATGCTAGTAAGAAGCTATAACATGAGCGCTAACGGCTGCTGGAGCATGTCGATGTCATTAGATCAGATACTTGATGTCTTGTCCTATTTCCTGATATAACAGTGCTATATTCGTCACAGTTAGTCACTGAAGAAAAAGATTTTGATCTGCTCTTGTTGAAAAAACGTTCTTGTACGGAGAGAAACGTGGGCTCACCAGGTTGAGTGGACAGTACCAAGTGGTATTCATGGGGGAGGCCTCAACCTGAGGAACACAGCAGAGACGTGATTGTGATTAAAAGCGTTTATGTTATATTCATACGTGTTTTTAGGATTAAACATTGCACTGTGTGCGTGTGTGTGTGTGTGTGTGTGTGAGAGAGAGAGAGAGAGAGAAAATGTGATAAACATTCATTTATGAACAGGATCTCTGCAGGATTGTATCTTTCACATGAGCGAAATAACACGCCTGGCGTTGTGTGTTCGCTTTAATACTAGAGGTCCGAGCCGATGCAGATTTAGAATAAAATGTTCATTTAGCACCCACAGTGCGATTTTCCTTACATTAGGAACAGACACACATTTTCGAATTCTGGATCGTGACTGGTCGGAAGGTGTTGATGAATTTTCTATAACAGCAGTAGCGCAGCTGCAAATCGCACGTTTATATCAATGCCCTCGTTCACGCGTTTGTCCAACGTGTATGGAAGGAGTCTCCGGTGTCAGAGCTTTGTAACAGTCAGAGGTAAAACTGTGATTTCGGACCTCTTCAGGCGTGTCTTATTAACTTCAAGAAAGAGAATAAAGAGAGGGAAGGCGGGTGAGGGAACGACTGTCTATAGCTGCTATAACATAAGCGACAACAGGAACTAACGTCTTCCATTAAATACAAATGGATAAAAGGTACATTCTTTAGTGTAAATCCACGTCATCACACCACCCCATCACTACTGTAACAGCACCACACAGACGGTTATATTTCCAGGTAATTACACACCTGTGGCAAGTTTCTTTCAGGTTATCCTTTGTAAATCACCCACAAAATATCGACTAACTGCACACACAAATGATTCTCTTTATTTTGGGTTTTTTTTTCGTAAATCAGGGCCAAATCACTTTAGGCATTTGAAAATCACTTTTCTGCACAACAGCTGGACGGTTAATCCCAGACTTTAAACCACAGAACAAATCACACAGCGCTCCGAATACAACCCAAAGCGCAGCGCAGTCACAGGGCGACAAAGCACCGCTTTCATTCCAACAATTCCTTCTTTCACTCGCAGGCGAGTACGAACAATGGAAAACTGTACAGCGTTTAACACGAAGGCTCTTAGAAAGTGTGTCACGTTAGGGAAAATGTAAATGTGTTTGTTGGATGAACTGTTTCGCATTCTGCCTGCTGAAAAACAAAAAAAGAAACGGGGGGGGTGCAGAACTATAGAAACGTGGTCATGTATTATTCTACGGTTATATCGAATTGCTCGGGGCGCCGGACAGTATTTTCCACCATGAAATATTCATGAGACGCAAAGCATGACATCACTTAGCACACACACACACACACACACACACACACACACACACAATCACACACAATCACAAGCACTGATAAGGTTTTAGTTACATTTTCAGTACAGTGTTTATACTCAGCACCGTGAGATAAAATCATTCTCTAGACTAAAAACGAAACATTTCTAGATTCATGTAAACAAACAGTACTACACTTTAAAAGATTTAGAACCCTTAATTGCGACTTGGTTGTCCCTCTGAGGGAAACGATGTTGGGTCTGTGCAGAATCCTGCAACATAAGGTTTTCCTGTTAGAACGTTTTCCAAGAAGAGCCCTTAATTATCAAAGGAACCTTTGCATAACTCGTAAATTTTTCCTAATATTTTTATCTATCGGAAAAGGTTCCAACTAGAACCATTTTTCTTTGCAAGCTATGAACCTTTAATTATCCAAGCAGCCCTTAGAGAACCGTTTTTCTAAACACGTACCAAGACACTGGAGCTAAATATAAAAAAAATTCCAAGAAGAACCCTTTTTTCGACGCTAGGGACCCTTAATTATCAATCGAACCTTTACATAACTGCTAAAGAACCCTGTTTTTCCCTAGTGTTTTTCTCAATCAGAAAACGTTCCAACTAGAACCCTTTTTTGAAAGCTAAGAACCCTTAGTTATCCAACCAACCCTTAGAGAACCCTTTTTCTAAAAGTGTACCAATTATCAAGACACATGATAGACTAAATATTAAATGATTCCAAGTAGAACCTTTTTTGTTGCCCCCTTTTTCTTTTCTTTTTCTTTTTGGATGAACCCCTAAAGAACATCTGAAGAACTCTTTTTTTTTCCCCTCCTAAGGCTGCATGTATTAATAGGGTATGTACTATATGTAATACAAACTTCGAATGATTGCTCATTACATCCTTTTCCTCTTTGGGTTCTTCAGGTGAATAATTAATTAATGGGTCTAGTTTCCTAACTTGGAACTCTTTCTGACAAGGAAACACCTTCAAAATGTTCCCCAGAGAAACACAGAACATTATTTTGCTTGTATTTTTCTCATTTGTACGTCGCTTTGAATAAAAGCGTCTGCTAAATGAATCAATGTAAATGTAAAATTAAGGGTTCTAGATTCGAGTGTACTTTTTTTAAAGAGGAGTTTAACATAAAAAATTTTTTTAAAAATTCTTCAAATGAATAAAATCATTTAGTGTCATTTCATTGTTCGAGCATCTTGGAGAAACAGTAAATGTCCCAGAACAGCCTCCATGATTCTTAACATTTGGGGTTTTTTTGTTTTTTTTTGTTGTTTTTTTTAAATCTGAACCACTCGGCTATTACTTTAACTGCATACAAACTCTGTGGCTTTGCATTTTTTTACATTACAGTAACACTACTCTATATATTCAAAGTTTTGCCCTGAACTGACAGCGTGTTTGCAATAAAAAAAATCAATAAACCTCACATAATGAATTTATCATCATGCAAATCAGGCCAAAAGTCCAAAGTGCAGCTAAAGGTACGTCGTAACGATGGGAATCTCTACTGGATCGTACGCGCGGGTATACTATAGTACAGTGTAGTGAAATCTTAACCTAAATCCCACGTGCTTTTCACACGAAAAGGTTTTCCATCAGATCTGTGTATGAATGAGCACAAAGGAAAAAAAAAAAGAAGATCATTCATTAATCCTAAACATGCACAAGCATCTTGACATGCGCCATAAAGTTCTGCCCCCCGGCTGCGGTTCAGTTCTTATAGCTGCAAAAATGGGAACGCGAAACTTACTCAACAAGCCCAGACTGGTGAAGATCTGCCAACTTCCTGGAAATCCTGCACAGCCTGTGACAAAAACAACACTGCGTCCTCATGAGCCTTGCCTCAGCTGAATCAACCGCGCTTATTCCTTTTATCTTGACTTTTCTCTCTGCTGGGACTTCTTTGTCTCTTTTTTCTTCTTTCGCACACACACACACACACACACACACATATACACAATGTGGAGCTACACAAACACACCTGAGCTTGTAGCTAAGACAACCCCCTAGGTTCATGTCATGAGGGCACACCCATAATACACACACACACACACACACACACACACACACACACACACACAGTCTCCTGACTTCAGAGCGGATAAACCTGCCAGACCAGAGCAGACTGGAGACAAAAAGCAGATTATGCTTTTCAAGACATTGTTCTTCTGCTCCGTTTCTTCACAGTGACGTCCTCGGTGAAACACTCACGGAGGACGTGTCGCTCTAAGCGTTTATTGTTCTCTTTTTTAAAGCAAACCCTGTGATCGTTTACAAGCCGACAGCGTCACCTCTGGCTTATACGACATAAAAGACGAGCCGGTTAAGTAAGCGGCGCATATTGACACAGCAGCCATCTCTGTGTGGCGTTAACGTGGACGGATGCCACGTCTCTGTAAGCACGGTGTTGATAACACTTCTATAGGGTCACGCAGATGTGCACACACCAGGATGAGCTGCGCGATTAATCTTACTAGAATCGAATATTTATCCCTTTAAGCACGCAGTCTTATTGCTACACCCCTGCCCTAGTATTTACAGTTTCACTGTAGTCACCGGGGGAATAAACGCAGATTTTATCACCTTAGCGAGGCAAAGAAGAAAACAGGAAGTGCATTATTAGACCATAGCAATCTGTCAGAGATGACCATTTTTATTTAGGCAAGAACCACACGTACACGTAAGTTCCTGTTCTCGCTTACGTTACAGCAGCTATAAACAGTCATTCCCTCACCAGCCCTCTATTTATAAAAAAAAAAAAAAAAAAGTACTTTGACATTTCCCTCAAATGTGCTGATAAATTACTAAAAATAATAACTGAGTGTACACTGTTATTGCAATTAGCATCAGCTCCTCAGCTTTTCTTCTCGATAATAGAGAAATGCTCAGCTGTAGTATATGATTTATATATATATATTTAAAAAAAAAAAAAAAAAAAAGTAGAAGTGGATCAACAGGGGGTTGTGGTTTTTTCTTACAAAAAAACAACAACAAAACCCTCAGAGACTCACTGTAGGATTATGAGGGCTTAGTAAAATCACACAACGTAGTAAAATGTCCAGCACTGATTTAACACTTAAGCACTTTTCCTTCTGTTAGTTCTCTTATTTTATTCTGCCTCACGTGTAGGTCACTACAAGCATTGGGGATTTTGCTGTACATGTGCCGTACTGGATTTAACCCTCAAAGCAGCCTCTTAAATGTATAATAATGTATAATAATGTATAATAAACGCTGTCTCGGTGAGATGCACGATGCTGAGGAGAAGTAAGGCCATGGAGACCCACTCGGAGGTGTACGTTTGACGCTGAGGTCTCGTCTTCTAATTGTGGATGAACATCTGGACCTGCTCTGATCTCGTTTACACGCTTGCTGGATATTGAATTTTGTGATATTTGAGGAGCTTATATTATCATACAGGTTCTTCCTCTTGTATTGTCGAGTACTGATTAGGGATATGAAATGACCAATTACAATTGATGCTCACGTATAAGACCTTGTCCGGAACAGCACCTCCCTGACTCAGTACTCTCCGTGAAGTTTATGTTCCCTCACGCAACCTGCGATCACTTAACGACCGAAGCCTGGTAGTCCTACTCAGCGAGGCACGGGGTCACTTTCCAGAACCTTCAAAACTGACCGTCCTTCAGCGGTGGAATGAACTTCCAACCTCGATCCGGACCACAGAATCTGTCACTATCTTCAACAAAAAAAACAAACAGCTGAAGACCCACCTCTTCCGTGAAACGCTTAACAAACCCCTAACTCGTCCCTAACCACTCCTCACCCCTCACTGAAAACAAATTAAATTCTGCACTCACACTGGCTCTTACACCTCAAATCTGCGCACTGTTTCTCTACAACTCAGGTGAAGATCTTATACGGTAGCACTACGTGGATTGTCCTCCACTTTACTTGTCTTTCCTCATTTGTACGTCGCTTTGAATAAAAGCGTCTGCTGAATCAATAACCACCATTTTCAATGTAAATCTGAAGCAGGTTTCAGTTTTATACTAAAAGTAAGCTAGTTTTATAAGGGGGAAGCACTGTTATACGATTAAAATACGCACGCCTCGAGTATTTTTAAACAAGCCTCTCTTATACGGACGTGGTTTTTAGGATGGGTATTTTCACTCTACTCACAGTACTTGAGTATCATTTTTCATTACTCTTTCCATCCCTGGTGATGAACTGTAATGGCTCTTATGGGGGGAGGGGTTTCTCCCTACTCTCATCACCTCTTGTATGCTAAGCGGAACAATGGGGGTCCTTGACTCACCCCTACGCTGAATGGTTTCGTCCATTTCACACACATTTCACAAATCATTCTATCCAAACACAATGGTTAAAGAAAAACCAAAGCGTTTTCCAACCGAACGTCTATCCTCTCCAGCAGTATATATGTATTTTGGGACATGGACAGTTTGAAAAGGCTGGGCAGGGTGATTTGTAGAGGATTTATGAGCTATGATTTAACTGTTGGATTAATCACTCGTAACAGACCACTTGTATGAAACACCAATAATCTTGTGTACGGACGTGTTTACAGTTAAACGAAACAATACCTGTGTATTGATTGAACGTTTGAGATACAGTACATATAAAACAAAGAGTCGAATGCAGTAAGAAAGCCTTGTATTGCATTATATGGTTTTTTTTGCTTTTATGGTGGGTTTCACCTTGAATAAAAGTCCCACTGTGCTGAAAGAGCCTTGTGAGTCTGTCTAAGGCTACAGGAAGTGCATAATAAAGTGTGGACAAACACAGGAAACAGGACATGCTGTTGTGTCATGGTGGCTATTTTCCCTCTGTCTCTCTCTCTCTCTCTCTCTCTCTCTCTCTCTCTCAAACACACACACACATTACAGTCATGTACACTGCTTTAGCAGCATTCATGTTTTAAACAGCATCACAGACAGTTATTTACAGATCCTCTCTCCATCTCTCCATGAATCCATTCTCTTTGTCTTGCTTCCCGTTTCTTCAAGTTGCTCTCCTCTGTTCTCACGCTGAACTTTTCCCTAGTTTTCCCCCCTACCTCACTCGCTCAGTGAATCCGAGTAATACTCCCGATCCAGGCTTGGCGATCGCATCCTTTAATATTTAATCCCATATTTGCCTTAGGAAAATTGACCGGCCTCAGTTCCGGAACAGGAGAGGCGACACGGTGCCATCAGCCTTGACAAAAATCGGCTCTTGCCATCAAACCGTCTTCCTCTGAATGATTTATATCATCGTGTAACATCGCTTAAGAGGTTGATAATCGTTAACCATCAGACATGTTAAATCATACACGACAAGAGCTGTTTAATATACGTAAACAGGAAATAAACAGGGAAGAAAACCAAACTAGCACGTTTTGTGAAGCCCTGTTACGCTATGAAACATTAATTAGGCTATTCCATTATTAAGCCGGATACCCAGCTAAACGGTGGTTTTTTTTTTTTTCTGTGTAGATGAATAATTATGTTTTTAAGATCTTTAACATTAATTTTAGGCATGTTTAAAACTAGAAAACTAGAAAACTAGAGCACGATTGCTGGTGTAGAAAAAAAAACAACAACAAAACCCTTATCCATTCCTTTTGAATTAACGTTGTTATGTGATATTACGAAATGATAAGTAACCTTAAATGTTCAGTACTAACAAAAACAAGTATAAAAGTATTAAAATGTTTAATAGACTTAAATTACAGGGCTGGCTCGCTGATGTAATGGTTCACGCGTGATTTTATTTTTCTCCTGTTTTCGAGCACTTAAAGAGCCTTCTTCCCGGTACGAAGCCTTGAACCGAATATTGCATAAATACGACCGGTGTTCTCTCAGACGTGTCTGGAATAATGACCACTGAAGGACGTTTCTCAAGGTCGTCAGTTTAATCAGCCTTTAGTAAAGTTCCTGCAATGCGCTTTCCTCTGACATCATTTCAGTTGACCAGAATTGCACATGCGGATGGTGACACACAAGCTAAGGACGCACTGGAAGCCGATCTGGGTCATCGGCGGCCTGTTTTTAGCCAAACCGGGGCTCTAGACATACATAAGTATGACCTGAGGCTTTCTTCTAATTTACACATTCACCCTGGCGTTTTTATTAAAGGCCGAGCCGTGGTGCGGGATCCAGTTTCAGCGTGTTGACTGTTCAAGTCCCTGACTGTGTCATCTGAGTACACAGCTTACAAAAGAGCCACTGTATTACACACCAGACCCCATTGCTTTAGACCCATGAGGCACCGAGTCATGTGACCCGACAGGAGGGAAATGGTCGTGGCAATCTCCCCGCACCGAGTTAGTGTGACTTCTTTTTTTAGGTTGTGGAATCAAAGTGTTAAATGAACTCTGAGCAGAGAAAAGTAATGAAACAGACGCAAACTGCAATGAAACTGAGCTGAGAAATGCTCTTCTGGGATGTCTAGTTACATTTAACGCAACTTTAGCCTCTTAAACTTTCACTTCATGGCTTAGTTAGTCATCTTACCGCTTATTACTCAGTCATTACAGTGAATTATTTAAATAAATAATTCACATAAACAACTACAGTGATACAAATACATTCACATTTTACGTTTATAGCATTTACTAGGCGTCCTTAATTAAAAAGTAATATACAGAAGTAATATCTTTGTGCATCGTTCATAAATAAGTCAGGGTCCAAGAATACTATAAAGCTATAAATCCTGCTATGATTTCATACCGCATGAGTTTTTATTAGTGTTTAATTGGTGAATAGGAACGTATGTAATTTAAAAAAATAAATAAAAAAGAGTTTTTAAGGATTCTTTGTGTGGCTAATTCCTCCAAATAGAACCATAACTAGCTATTTGAACCTCCTGAAAGACAAACAGCGCTACGCACCACAAAATGGTTCTAAAAGCCTAAAAATCATCTTGACTACCTAGAATTCATGACAGAACGCGTGTGAACAGTCCGCAATTCTGACATTTATCGCTTCATTTATTCACAATGTTTCTCAAAATGGCGGAAACCTATGGAAATTAGGTTAGCGACCAATGCTAAGTGTAATTACAGTCATGACGTGCGTTTTCTTAGTCATTAACCTACACATCTGAGGTAAATGTTGACATTCCTGACACGTTTATATAGTTTTAATTATAACGATGTCTTTCGTTTTCTTTATAACAGACTATTGGCTATGTCGCAGCTAGCTAACATTGTTTTGCTAGTTTCAGTTGCCTAGCAACAGTGAACGCACAGTGAGTGTATTCCCATTTCTATCTGATCACACCTTTTAGGGTCTTATAATAGTCCTCTACTGTAATAGTATAATAAAAGTTCTCTGTAGAATTTTTGTTGTATCATTAAAGTTTAAAGTGGAAAGCTTTCTTAAGGCCTAATGATTGGAACATTTTCTGAATGTTTTAAGGTTCTCCACAGAACGTATAGTATAGTATGATGGTTCTGTGTAGTAAATATATCATCAAAACTCAGGATTTAAAAACCTTAATTTGAGGCGGGGGGGGGGGGGGGTTGGGGGGGCAATGGATATCATAAGAAGGCAAAAAAAAATATTTGTATACATTTTTTTTTGGTACAATTTTTAAAAGGGTTCCTCATAGGTTCTTTGGATAATCAAGGGTTCTACCTGGGGTTGTACATAGAAACATACCGAATAATATTTTAGGGTTATGGATTAATCTTTGTTCTAGGTGTGTACTTAAGTATCAGAGGTATCTGAGAGAACAAATGTCAATATAACAAATTTTATCGCTGCATGTTAGCTTGTACCATGATATAGCATGTCTTTTTGGGTTATCACATCATTCCACAGCTTGCCTGAGAACCCAGCAGCTGGGTAATGAGCAGTAGGACCAGCTTTATGCTGATAAGAACCGTACTGTCTGGCATACTGTTATAGTCAGAGAGGAGAAGAGGCACAGAACAACAAAAAGGTTTTTAACCTTACTCTAGACATAGCCTAGCTTAAATCGGAACAAATTTCGTCACATGAAACACATTTAAAAAAAAAAAACAGCAGGCAGGCATTCACAGTGGCAACGGCGGTAAAACTGGGCTGTATTTCACAAAAACCTGAAGCAGTACAGTATAAATTACACTAAACTGCACTTTATTAGCCGTGTAGCTAGCATTGATGTGTGTGTTTGGAGAAAGTAATCATGCCTTTTCATTTGTCTTAAAAATAAGTTATTATTGTGCAATGCTACAATGTTATCCCACAATCTCTGAAAAGCTTACAAATACGGTATTGCCATACAGTGCACCAGCCTAGTTTTTTTTTTCTTCTGTTTTTTTTTTTTGTCATTTTTCTGACCCTGAAATAAGCTCCGCCCCCAGCCTGAACACAACCGTTCAACTCTGATCAAGCTGAATTTTCCATAAAAAGAAACTAATGAGGCATACATCGTTTCAATACGTGACATGTGATTGCTTCCTCAATGTTTTGAATTAGCTCTGAAAGCAACTATGGCGACACTAAAAGTTACAAACCGCCTCTTTAATTGGGAACTCATACTAACTCTTCTAATCCGGCAGAGAACCGGAATCACTAAGTTACAAGTGCTCGACTTTATCGACTGCAATGATGAGGACGATGATAAGGAGGAACAACCTGGATGACGAACAGCCATCCCAAACGTTTTCCGTCTCACCTGAGAAGAGGAGGTGCGTTCTCCGGCATCCTTCTCCTTCGCCAACTGACCAGGAGGACCTCCGGTTTCCGGCGTGAGGGGACGGTAGCCGATGAGAGGGACATCTTTTGACCCCACCTCTGGCAGATCCACCCCGCCTGTCCTCATACTCCGGTGGAGCATGGCGCTACACACACACACACACACACATATTGGTTGGGTTAGGAGAGCTTAGTCCGTGCGTGATAAGCCAACGGTGCCTGATGGAACATTTGTTTACACGATTTAAATTTCCCTATTCTGGGCAGAGAGTTCACAATTTGAATTCCGACCCCTCCTTGCCTTTCCCAGTTTCCTTCTGTGGTATTTTGATTACGGTACAGATAGGGATGGTTTGGGATGATAAGGATGCAGAGACAGAGCTCTCGCTCACGAATGATCATGAGATGAAGTTAGAAGATATAGGCGTTTAACCGTAGTTCTTGTTCGCTTGTAGATATATGACTCTCACACAGTGTGATACTGAGAAATACTTACCGGTAGTAATCTGTAAACCTTGCTGGAAGTCTGTAAAGCACATTTTTAGAAAACACACATACACATCTACTATTATTCCTGTCTTCCTGTTCGCAAACGACAAAAAAAAATATATATATATATATATATATATATATATATATATATATATATATATATATATATATATATATATATTTATGCATGACTTGGCAGCACAGCCGTACTGTAGGTCACACCCGACATGAATCTAATGTCCTCTTTGAAGGCTCACAGAGGTTCCTGCTGACATCACTCATACGGGAAGTTCATATAAACTGTAAACTGTAACGCTTTTATGGCAGACCAATGTCTGATGTGGGGGGGATTCAGACAGGGATGTGTCCTGAATGACAATTTCCCCCAAAATTGATCAATTAAGGTGAATCAGAGTGAACTCACCAACCTGGTCACTCCTAAAACTTCATGCATATAGTGGAATAAGTGCAGGCAGAAATGTAAATGATAGAAAGCAAAAGAAATACCTGCTAGTGTCTGAGCACTGCGTCCATCCGGTGGTTTATTCAGTCAGTAGTGAAGTCAGTGACTCTGAAGCTCCATATCTCCCACCTCCTGATCGCCTGTCACTGTGTTATCGTGTGACTGCAGCGGAGAAGTGAACGTCGTGTTGAACAGGACACGGACACACACACACACACGCGCACAGACACACACACACACGCCCTCCGGCTGCTATGGTGACGGCGCACTTCCGGTCTGCTGCACGCCTAGTAACTACCCGGCGAATGAGCAGCAGCGCAGCACGCTCACTCATTCAACTTCAAGCGAATCGACACTTTGGTGCGAATCGAAACATTCGAATCGGTTCTCAAGGATCGCTTACAAGAGCCGTTCGAAAAGAACCGATTCGTTCAGTATTCCTCTAGCACTCGAGTAGGAATGTTACGGTTTGAAATATCCCCGGTATGATAAGTCTAAAAAATATCACGGTTTCACGATATTATGGCGCTAATTGACCGGTGATAAAAAAAATCAAAGGGAAAATTGATGACAAATTTCCTCGTACGAACGTCTATTAACTTGGAATCGAACGAGAAAGAGAGAGCGGCTGTGAGGAAAAATCAATATGTAACGGGCGTGGACGTGCGCATCGCCGCTTTAGCCAAAAATATAAGGTTGTGTGGTTTCATCGTGGTCATCGATGCTGTGTGCGTCTTTGCGTTGTCATGTGTGATAAAGTTATGAAGTGAGAGCAGAGGCAGCAGTGTACCGTGTTTAGATCGGTTACAGATTAAACACAGCCAAAGTTCTGCAACAGAATGCAATAGAGACATAATTTCCTCGAACCAATCCTACTTAAAACAAAATCAAATGCATTTTATAATATTAAAATGTGTATAAATTATACTACAAACTAAATATGTTCCTGCTATTCCCATCTCATTATACAGTAAACCCACCTCTTTGCTCTGAGAATGTGATCGCTGGGCGTTACGACTCATTTCACTGAATCGATTCTTTCGTGCGAATTCGTTTAAGTGAATCGGAACCTTCAATTCGTTCGCGTAGGCGAATCGATTCTTCCGACTCACTTTAAAGAGTCGTTTAAACTGAAGGACTCGTTTGCAAATCAGCCACCTTTTTACTGTATGCAGAACTTTTGCTGCATTAAAGCTCTGGTAAAGTTAGTTTGAGTGTTAATTTAACACCTCTGCGTTGAAAATGTTCCTGTTGGCCATTACGATTCACCTTCATTCACCTGAGTAGGATTAGCACTTGGTGTTTAAAAAAAAATGGAAAACCTTTCAAATGTTGGCACAAAAATAAATAATTAAATAAATAAATGATTTAAATAAATCATGGAAAGTCCTGGCTTGGTGAAAGATTTTCTTACTGATGGCTGAAACACTTCACACTCATGACCAAAACACTTTAATGACTTCATGACAGGCTGGTTTACCAGCATTATATGAAAACCTGCCGGCCCTGCCTGCTATTGTCATTCTGACATCAACTGTCATAGGACAACTCGCCCATCGGTGGTTACCAGAATCCCTATAAACAAGTTTTACAGCGAGCCCCAATGCACATCTTTACACTGGGTATAATGAAGGGTGGACAGGAGGATACAGTTTCATAGACTCAAACTGCATGACATTAAACAACCTATAATTATCCAGTGACAGTGCTAATATTAAATCCCTCTCGTCCTTCGGTCGTTAAAGCAGCGGTTTGTAATTTTTAGAACTGAAAATAGGCCTACCATCATCCTGTCATCATCCAGTCACCAAAATGGCACCTTAGGAAATCCAGGACTTGCAAAACTGCAATCTTTAATTAAGCTATGTTCATTATTTGAGGCTTTGGTTGACTTTTTTTTCTGGCCCAGAAATAGGCTCCACCCCCATCCAAAGCGGATCCACTTTTCCTGGCTCCTTTTTTTTTTATTTAAAAAAACGGCAAGTCAGATGTACAGAAAAGGAAGGCTTGTTAAGATTTTCATCATAATAGCCATTCGCCTCATAGCCAGCAGAGGGCTGTAAAAATGACATACAGCTCCTTCAAAACGATATTTAGAACAGTATAGGCCATTTATTATAAAAAAAAAGATTTCTGCTTTTGTTTATTTGTTTGTTTGTTTGTTTGTTGTTTTTATTCATTCATTTTGCGGTCCACTCTAGACAGGCAGTAACAATGGTTTGTTTGTTTGTTTGTTTGCAGATGGTTTTCTTCACATATCAGGGGTAGACACAGGTTCAGGGGCAAAAAAAAAATTAAAAAGCCACCTCCTACATTGAGCCTGAAGGGCATTAGTGTTTTTTTTCTGCTATAGAGTTACCCTAAAGGGCACATTTTCCTGCACATAGGAACCCCTAGAAGGCACTTCATCTAATTTTATTGTATGTAGGGGTACCTATAGTGCACTGCATCAGGTATTCTCCACTGGAATGCCACCTTAGAGGCACCCTAGAGGGCACTTCAACATGTTTTCTAGCATGTATGGACACTCTAGAGGGCACTTCCTCATTTTGTCTAGCATGTAGGGGCATCTTAGAAGGCATTTCATCGAGGACAGTCATTGGAGCACTTCATTATGTATTCTCCAAAGTAAATGCACATTACAAGGCATTTTATGGTGTTTTCTCAGACATGGGACACCCTAGAGGGCATTTCATCCCATTTTTTCCCTTTGATTAGCAGCCTTCAGCGCATTTCATTCATTTTCTCCAAAATAAGGGCACCCTAAAGGGCATATTGCGTTTTATCAACCTTAGGGGCATTCTAGAGGACACATTTGCAGTGCTTTTCGACCACAGGGGCATTCCCTCCCTCCCCCAAAAGCAGCCATCCGTACGTCTATTTTGTCTAAATGAAGAGAGTTAGCAGTATTTGAAACTTGAATGATCTGTGATCTCTGGAAAATCCCAGTACCTTCTGGGTAAAGTTCTGCTCCTGAAATCTACAGTTCCTCCAATAAGCAGCTTAACATGGGATTCCCCAAGACACTGAAATGAAGCCAGCATCGTATTTCAGGTAAAATTCCTTCCTTTGAGGAAGTGCAGTGTTCATGCCCTCTGGTGTGCTGTGGGAGAACTGACACTTCAGCTGCCCAGAGGCCATTTTGAATATCACAGCATGAATATCACTGAATTACATGCTCTCAGTTATGATAAGCTTACAGCTTTCTATCATAGGTTTATCATAGGTTTTTTTTATTTATTTAACCACTCTATGCATAATAAATCTGGTGGGTTTCATCAGCCTATAGAGTGTCGGGATAAGTAAAAAATGTATATACACATATTCTATACTCTTACTGAGGTGCGGAAATCTGCTGTCTAGTAATGGAAGCAAATAAATGTACACATTTATGTGAATAAATATAAATATTATAATAATATAAATAATAATCTGATAATACTATAGTATATAAAGAAATACAACTATAATGATTAATATAATTAACAACAACAATAATAATAGCATTAAATTATGCATACAATCTGCAAAACTGTTAAATATATTTATGACCAGAATGTATTAATATTGAATTAGAATTAAAAATGATCAAGTACAGCTCTTTGTTGTTGTTCTTCGTCTTGTTTTTCTTTGATTGTTGTTTCTGTTACAATAAATATTAGAATGTGCAAGTAGGGTATATCCAGAATTAATAATAAAATAAAGCTATTGCATAATAATAATAATAATAATAATAATAATAATAATAATAAAACACTTCATCAGTATAAACATTTCTCCCACAAGTCCCGCGTGCTTCTTTCGGCTCGCGCCAATTAGGACAGTCCGAAACTTTAGCTAATTAGTGGAGAGGAGAGAGCGCGCGCGCGCGCACACACACACACACACACACACACATTGGCGTGCGCGCGGCAGTGGGGGACCGGAACTCTCCTTTAAACCCGCGACACGCCTCCGGCATCACCGGGTCGATGTACAGATGTGAAGGTGTTCACACACACACACACACACACACACACTCGGGGCCGTCGCTCTCCCTCCCACTCCGTTATCGCTCTCCGTGTTTTATGTCTGCGTCACAACAAGTCGCGAGAGAGAGAGAGAAAGAGAGAAAGAGAGAGAGAGAGGCGGAGATGATGGCGTCTCTGGCGGGCTCCACTGTCTCTGACAGCCGCGTTTAATAACATCAGCGGGAGACGGGAAAAAAAAGCACGGGAACATGACGAAACGGCGCTCGCGCAGGACGGCCGGCGGCGACACAGACGGACGGACCAAGCGCGCGACCGCTCACTGACTGACACTGACGCGTCCAGGGGTTTCATTATTTTATTTTATTTTTTTTTGGGCGAGCGCGCGCGCGCGCGTGTGTGTGTGTGCGTCCATCATAAATCCATATCGCCGACAGTAATTGTGAGGCGCGGCGAAAACATCACAGCGGGAAGGTCGGACGTTTCATGTCAAGCTCGCGCGGCGGGCTCGGTGACCCCGCGCGACTTTCCAGGTTAGCTCGCGAGCCCTTTGCCAGCAGAGCACAGCTCGCGCGATTATCCTTTTTTTTTTCTTTTTTCTTTGCTTAATTAATTGATTCACTGGCTCGTCATGCGTGTGTCGCGCGCATGTGTCCAGAGTTGCATGCACGGATCAAATCCTTACATGCATTCTAAATGATTCAGTTCGTAATTGACTTGATCTTATTTTTTTCTCTTGTTTTTTTGGGTTTTTTTCCTCTTTTCTTTCAAATCTGCATGTAGATGATGATGCGTTATGACGGCTCTGTGAGCGGAGTGCACTACAATAGGCTGTTGCATAAGGATGAATGCATTTGATCATGTGTGCCACTGCATAGCTGATTGCCTCAGTGCAGCTGCCTCAATGCTGAATGATGCTGATCATTCAAACACCGTCCTGTCGCCATGCACGCGCCTTACTCTGAGCGAGATTAGCACTTTAGCTTCCTGAAGACTCTCAGGGAACAACTTTGCTACAGTTTGCTGGTTTTTCCTCACTCTTAACAAAACTTCTACAGAATGCCCTCAGGTGCGCTTGAGCTGAGAAACAGCACACTTGTGCTTCTTGTGCGCGGATGTGAGGTCTTCCAGGTCCCGTTTCTCCAGTTTGGGGTTTTAAACTGTGCTCCGAGTGAGTGTGTGTGTTTCTCCGAGGGAAAATCTCGAACAGTGTCCTCTCAGAACAGATCTCATCAAGGAGAGTTTTGAAGACTCCGAGCGTCTTTCATCGTTAATTTATCTCACACCACGGCGCCGTTGAATTCTGGACCGTGATTGGTCAGGAGGTGTTGATTAATTTTCTATAACAGGAGCTCGGACAGTAGTGCAGCTGCACATCACAGGTTTATATGAATATTAATGCACTCTTTCCAATACTTTATCGTTTCTATAGTAACAGCTCATTCACAGGGACGTGTACAGCAGACACTCCACTGATAATAAACGGATTGAAAATAAGTCTTGATTTGGTGAAGTTTGATGTAAAGAGATAAAGGAGAGTCTCTCAGAGGCTCCAGTCTCCTAAACAGTCCTCGTTGCAGTTAGTCTGATATCAACCATGTGTCGAGGAGATGGAGAGTAACACAGCAGCACAAGTTTGGAGCGCACGTTCTAAAGCTGAGATCTGAGGCTCTAAGACGGTGGGAAGGAGATTTTATTAAAAAAAAAAAAAGTTTGGCAGAAAACTTCAACTGGATTTAAACAACAACAAATAATACATTTATTTCCGTATTTCTCGCGGAATTCTCGGACATGTTAGGTATCACGCAGCATTTACAGCGTCCTCCGCTAATATCGGCACCCTTCGTAAATATGAGCAAAGAAGGCTGTGAAAAATCGTCTTTATTGTTGAACCTTTTGATCTTTTGTTAAAATAAATTCACAAAAATACTCTGCTCTCATGGATATCGAACTATTGCAAACACAACACAGGTTCATCAAAAAAAATAAATTAATAAATTAAACATAGGTGTGCAAAAATTATTGGCACCCTTTGAGTCAATAATCTGTGCTACCTCCCTTTGCCGAGATAACAGCTCTGAGTCTTCTCTATAACGCCTGATGAGGTTGGAGAATACATGGCGAGGGATCTGAGAGCGTTCCTCCATACAGAACCTCTCCAGATCCTTCACATTTCCAGGTCCACGCTGGTGAACTCTCCTCTTCAGTTCACCCCACAGGTGTTCTATGGGGTTCAGGTCAGGGGACTGGGATGGCCATGGCAGGACCTTGATTTTGTGGACAGTAAACCATTTTTGTGTTGATGTTGATGATGTTTTGGATCATCGTCCTGCTGGAAGATCCAACCACGGCCCATTTGAAGCTTTCTGGCAGAGGCAGTCAGGTTTTCATTTAATATCTGTTGATATTTGATAGAGTCCATGATGCCATGTATCCTAACAAAATGTCCAGGTCCTCTGGCAGGAAAACAGCCCAAAACATTAAAGATCCACCTCCATATTTAACCGTGGCCATGAGGAACTTTTCCACACGGCTACCTCTCTGTGTGCCCCAGAACCACCTCTGGTGTTTATTACCAAAAAGCTCTATTTTGGTTTCATCTGACCATAGAACCCGATCCCATTTGAAGTTCCAGTAGTGTCTGCACACTGAAGACGCTCGAGTTTGTTTTTGGATGAGAGTAGAGGCTTTTTTCCTGAAACCCTTCCAAACACCTTGTGGTGATGTAGGAGACTTCAGATTGTAGTTTTGGAGACTTTCTGACCCCAAGACGCAACTAACTTCTGCAGTTCTCCAGCTGTGATCCTTGGAGATGTTTTATCCACTCGAACCGTCCTCTTCACAGTGCGTTGAGACGATATAGACACACGTCCAATTCCAGGTCGATTCATAACATTTCCAGTGGACTGGAACTTCTTCATTATTGCCCTGATGGTGGAAATGGGCGTTTTCAGTGCTTGTGCTATTTTCTTATAGCCACGCCCCATTGTGTGAAGCTCAACAACCTTTTGCCGCACATCACAGCTATATTCCTCGCTCTTACCCATCGCTATGAATGACTTTGTGAATTCGGCCTATGTGTTACCTCATATTTATACCCCTGTGAAACAGGAAGTCATGGTCGAACAATTTCCTGTTCCTACTCACCCAGGTGTACTAAATAAATGTACAGTATCGATGGGAATATACTTCACATTCATTTTTCTCCTATAAATTCATAGGGGTGCCGATAATTGTGGCACACATATATTTAACAAAGATTTTTAATTTTTTTTTGATAAACTTGTGTGTTGTTTGAAATAGTTTGATATCCATCAGAGCAGAGTGTTTTTGTGAATTTTTGAACAAAAGCCTTCTTTGCTCATATTTACGAAGGGTGCCAATATTAGTGGAGGACGCTGTACTCATCGAGACAAATCCAATAGTTCTGTGTACTCTAGACGCCCAGGAAGAGTGAAGTTTAGCAATTGGTCCTACTTAAACTGAACGTTCGCATGCCCAATATATGAGTGAGTGTGTGTGTGTGTGTGTGTGTGTGTGTGAGAGTGTGTATGTGTGTGTGAGTGAGTGAGTGAGTGTGCATGGTGCCTGTAATGTATATGTGATTAATAAAGA
>NC_071277.1:19687323-19739823 GCF_023375685.1 Ictalurus furcatus | reverse complement strand
TAATAAAGAAATGTCTATGAAACCTGATTAACGGATGTTTTTGGAGTAAACTGAAGCAGGGCACCACAGCAAGAAATGACAGTATTGGTCACGTCAATCATCTCACTGATTTTGTACAAATTGTATCTAGAACATGCCTACTCTTAAACTGTAGTGACAAAAATTTCAAAAATTTAGCATGACTATGTTTATTTCACTGGTTTTGTTTTGGTCTACTTGCAAACATCTTGCACTATTTGAAACGTGGCAACTTTGGAAAGTCTCCGCCCACTTCACAATCACGTCATGTGACGTATCCCTGAAGAGGTTGTTTCCTAATATATATATATATATATATATATATATATATATATATATATATATATATATATATATGTCAAGCTATGTGTCACTGATATATATATATATATATATATATATATATATATATATATATATATATAAATGAAACTATAAAATATAAAACATTTATTTTTTAAAACCATTTTTCACAAAATCAGTTACTATATAACCTGTATTAATGAAATTTATGTTATTCATGTTAATGCCTATCCCTATTTAGAAGCTTATTACAGAGGAAATGTCTCAAAATGCTGGTATCTGTTATATTTCTTAGATTTTATACTCAAAATTTTGGTCATTTTCTTGACTAAACAATGAAATAAATTATATTCCAATAAAACTGTCCTGTAAAAGTCTTTCTCTTGAGCTTCAGGTTAAAATGACTTAAATTATTATGCTAAACTAGGTTTTTAAAAAAAATTTTGTTATAAAATATGCACATTTATGCATATTTATTTAGATAAATCCTCATTAGCATACATAAATGCAAATTTTTTGAAAAAAGTTCCAATACAAAAATACTATATATATATATATATCTCTTTTTTTTTTAATTACATTTTTTTCTTCTAGATTTTATTCACTTGTAGTGTCTTGTTTTAAACGCCTGTCCTCTTCATTTCGTCCTATGGGTGTGCAAACGTTTGCGCTCAACTGCAAATGAATTAAAATGTCAGATTTTGTTGCCGTTTCAGGTTATCACGCTCAGTGCCACACTCCGGCCGTCGACCCCGAGGTGGACAGCGACTCCTGGATCTGTCGCCAGTGCGTGTTTGCCGTCGCCACCAAGGTGGAGTTTCAGATTTGCTCGATTTTGTAGCTTACAGAACTCTGCAGCGAGGAATTCCTGTCACGTTTCAGCTGTAATGCAAATCTCTGCTTTTGTCGATGTCTATGAATTACTTATGCGTCTCCGCATGTTTTTAGGCAGTGTGTGATGTCTGCGAGTTCTTTAATCTGTCCATCATTACTTGCGTTTCACACTCACACACATTTCACACTTATTATTCTTACCCACGTGACCCCTGTTCCCAAAATATAACAGCTCTCTGTTTGAACCGTCGCGTTCGCGAATTCAGTCTGAATACCAACTCGACTTACGTTTCTCCAGTGCAGAAAGCAGAAGATGTTGATTATTTCGCTAGAAGAGCGTGCGCTGTCACTGTCTGATCCCGTTGTCTGATCACAGAGAGGCGGAGCTTTAAAACGAGGCCGCTTTGCTCGACTCATGCAGTTGATGAAGTTGAGGCTGCCCTATCAGCTTTCCACGCTGGACTGGGACGCTCAGCATCTGACCAATCAGCAGCAGTGTTACTGCTACTGCGCCGGACCAGGAGAGTGAGTCACGCTATAAAACATATCATTTACGATGAAATACTGACGCGGGGAACGGAAACATCTGACAGGAATGTGTTATTGCATCATAAAACAGAAGAGCCAATGAGGTTCGATATGCAAATTACAGGAACGAATTACAAAGAAAACAGGGACGTAGGCAACTTATTAAATATTTCTGATTGCTAGAGATCTTGGCTACTTGTTTACACAGTAAGTTAGCCTGATCTTAGCTAGCTTGTTTGTAGCTGTCAGTTTTAATTACATGATACTTGGCTGCTAGCATACACATCATTTAAAATTTACTAGCTGGCTGCTAGCATAGCATACACAAGTGTTATACTGACCCTGTCTACTTATTAACACCATATCATAGCCTGATATTTGGCTTTTCTAGCAGACTTTCTAGCAGACCAGTTTACTAGTTTTAATGTTAGCTAGCTTGCCCGGGACCTCTGCCACTCATTCACGATATGCACAGTATAATAGCCTGGCGTTAGCTAACGTGTACGTGAACTTGGATGGCTACTCGAGGCAAGAAGTAAGATAACTATTTAACTGGCAAGATTTCAGTCAAACTTATTCGACTACTAAAGCTAATTGCGTACTTTGTGTTCTATCATGAGGTGGAACTTGAAGATGCTCCAGTGTGGCAGTTGTGGCCAGTGGTTTCATGAAGCCTGCACTCAGTGCCTGACCAAACCTCTGCTATACGGAGACAGGTTAGCATCGTGTTAGCATCGTCACTAAACACGTGCACACGTTTTTACGTTTTACCTGCCAGTCTTTATTATTATTCATTTTATTTTATTTTTTTATTTTTAAGGTTTTATCACTTCCAGTGCTCAGTGTGTACGAATGGACCTGAGACCATTCAGAGACTTCCCATGACCTGGTAAGATCTCCTTTCCCTTTCGTAATATCAATGAAAAGTATCGCTAATTTATTTTCCCGGACGTTTTACCGTTTCGTGATTCTGCTCCATCGATCCAGGGTAGATTTGGCCCATTTGGTGCTGTATCATCTGTCCCTGTGCTGCAAGAGGAAATACTTCGATTTCGATCACGAAATAATGGCCTTCACCAACGAGAACTGGGATTCCTTGCTGTTAGGCACGGTAATGTGAACATGTCTAGAGTTTAGCATGTCTGATTAGCACGCACGTACATATACATATATATATATATATACACACCGTATTTTCTGGACTATAAGACACATTTCTTTTGCCATCTACATCACGCTCATACTCATACTCGTACTCAAAAGCCAGGACGTTACCGTATACGTAATTGCCACTTTCTGATGTTTGATGTGAACATTAATTGAAGCTCTCGTCCCGGATCTCCATGTCATGACCGTCACGGCTGTGTTTTTAATACTCCAGAGTGGCTTATAGTCCTGAAAATATTGTATAGACACAATTTAGGAGATTATTACAAAATGTGATGGCTAAAGAGCCACGCTTTTTTCAAATATAATACAGTCTAATAATTAGTTTAGGCGAATTTCACGTTCCACGTTCTTTTGTTCCGTGTCCGCGTTTATTTACATGCACGTGACAGCTTCTCTGTGTTTTTTAGTTGTCGGATACACCTAAGCAAGATCGCTGCCACAATCTGCTCAACGCGTTAAATTCCCACAAGGACAGGTGAGACGTGGTTTCATGTCATTTAACATAAACAGCCAGTATCGGTGCGGTTTGATCTCGGGGTATATTTTCAAGTGTGATTTAAACGCCAAACACGTCGCGGTTCTGCTGTCAATCTTTTAAACGCTCGTTAACTCTACAGGTTCGTCTCGGGGAAAGAGATCAAGAAGAAGAAGTGTCTTTTCGGTCTTCAGGTGCGATCTCCGCCGCCGCTGTCGTCCGATTCCTCACCTCTCATCACCGAGCAGCCCATCAACATCACGCACCGCAAAAGGTCAGCGCAAAGGTCATGCCGGCTTTCTGTCTCACACATACACACACATTATATAGCACAAATAATTGCACATATCTGCACTTTATCCCAGTCATAGTCAGACTGTTGCTGCTACGCATCTTTATAGCTTTACGTGATATATTTGTACACTTTTACTAACCGTATACAAGTAAATCGTGGTCTATGTCAATTCTGTCAAATTGTTAAAAAAAAAAAGGAAGAAATATGCTGAAATAATGTATGTTTTGATCATGATAGTCACCAGAAAAACAGTGGGACGTTTTCAGACGTTCAGTGAAATCTCTCTTAAGCAAGCAGAGATTGTCTTGTAAACGTTTTTATTTGATTGTTTTGTAAAAACAGACGTACGTTTTGCCCCCCCCACGTTCGAAAACCACTTTCGCATCGCCGCATTTATTAGTGCACTTTTTGCAACATAAAAAGAAGGTTCCTAAAGAGGTTAGCGAGAGATCTTTTGTCATCTGTGTCGTCTGGTCCGCAGCCCGCTGTCACTGCCGTGCCAGAGACGACCGGTGGGCTCCGAGTCTCGCAAATCAAAGCGGCGCATCGTCGAGACGCTCCAGCAGGTCAGCCCTTCTGTCTTTAACGTCCACCCACACTGAAATTCAGCTCCAGCGTTGATTAGCTATTCTATAACAGCAGCTCTGACAGTAGCGCAGCTCCAAAGCACCGGATTATATGAATACGTTATCGTTTCTATAGTAACAGCTGGTTCACAGGCGGACGCTTCACATAAACAGACGAAAGAGTCGTCGATGAGAAGTTCTCTGCAAGGAGAAATGTGTTTGTTTTTGATTCGTGGAAGGAGTCTCCAGTGTCAGCGCTTTGTAAGAGTCAGAGGTAACGCTGGAAGTTTTCCGACATCTTCGGTAAACGAGAACAGAAACGGACTTGTTTCCCCGTTGCGCAATGTTAAATGTAACTATAAACAGATAAGACGTTCTTTAATAAATGAAACGTTGTAATGCCGGGCTATTAGACGAATAATATTCACCTGGATCTGGGATTTGTTCCAGATGCACTTTATAGTCCGTCCAGGTGGCGCTGGCACACGGACAGATGCTGAAGCCTGGATTTAAAGAGGTAGTGTGTCGTCAGTACGTGTGCTGTAGTGTTCTCAGCACCGGTTTCACTGAGCAGTTCAATCATCCGCACGGGCAGGAAGACGGCGAGGCGAGCCGTAATACCGTATCTTTTCATCAGCAGAAATCCACAATCTGTGTGGTAATACAGAAACGCTCGACTTTGATGGCTTCTTATCTGCCCGGGTGTCGGCGGAGATGCTGCGTCATGCTGCTATCGTCGAACGAATTGGGCAGAAGGGAAGTGCACCGGAGAGGAAATATCATCATTTGGATTCCGCATGAGTGCTGAACATCTGACGCCGAGCTCGAGTACATTCAAAATATCGCTAACAACGTGCATTCGTTCAGCTCTGGTTAAAAGATCTGAGACGGCGAGACTAGCTTCCTTTTTATCCATACCGCTGTGTTTGAAATCATACACCGGGCAACGAGTGATGCCGAATTAGCATTCCGACTCATATTGTCATCGCCGAACTACACTACCCATCAGCCCCAGCACGTCACATGCTTCACTAATCACTCTCACCTGTGTCTCGTTATGCCGTGTTACTGTCACACCACGGTTTGAGTTCTAGTTTCGCAGCGTCTCGGCATCACTCTTTTGTCGTCGTGTGTGTATCGTTATCGCTAATAGTCCGTATGTCTCTCGCCTCGTATCCGCAGTTCATGACGATGGTTCTTGTTAGCACTGTTTTGTGAGTTTTGGCTTTATCTTCTTCGGTAAGTTACCTGCACACGCATACGCCTCCTCTACCGAATCCGTGACAGATATATACGGACTTGTTCTTTTAGTGCGATGTTAGCGGTTTCAGGAATTAGCAGGAGTTTTGAAAATGTGAAGATCGGTCTGAATGAATTCTTTCTGTCTACTTAAATATATTAAAACATCAAACAATACGCTGAAATATCTGTGAGGATGCATAGGGAACTTGAGAGCCTGTTGCCTACTTTGTTTAGCAATGTAGTGTTAGCATAGATGTTTTGGCTACATTCTTCATCCATGTTTCATGGTTTAAGTACAAATTAGCATGAATTTTGAAAAGACATGGTTAATACATCCAATAAACAGGCTAATGTAGCTATTTTTTTTAATGTGGCTTAAAACGTTAACCGGTGTTAGCTTTGCTATACTAGCTAACAGTCCCCTAGCTAGCGTTAGCGTACGGTTTTGGGTTACAAAAAAACTCTTCAGGACGGAATTACAAATTTCACTTTGACACATTCATACACTTAAATCTATTGAAAGGAAACATACTAATGTAGTTAGCTTGCTAGCATGCACTAACATGCTAATGTCAGCCTAACTACAGTAGGCAGCCCTTATTAGCAGTGTAGGCTTAGCATATATTTTCCTCTGTGTATTTTTAAAAAGTTATTCGAACTGCTTTCTCTCCTCTCCAGCCGTGTCCACCTGCTAACCAGATCAATCTTGTGCCATGTTGTCACGGGTGTGTGAACGGCGCGAGCGTCTACAACTCCCGGAAATCCGAGGAGGAATTAGCGCTGGGGTTGGTATTAACGATTGATGGGGTTGGTATAGACTGAGGGCATTTCTACAGTGTTTCTAAAAAGGCTGATATAATTTTAGATCGCTCTGATAATCTCCAGAACAAGGGCACAATATCTTTTTGTTTAGTTACCGATTTTATCTCATTTGATGTGGAAACCTGAACCAAATGTGAGCGTCAGTAATCACCTCTACACGTAAATGATAAACGCCAGAGATTTTTACGTGTTTCATCTGTATGTTTATTAACAGGTCGCCCCCCAAGAGAATGTTCCCTCTGTATCACCCGTCGTATAACGGATCTCAGGGTCTGCCTCGAACTCTGCATCACTACAGGTCTGTGATCTTTTGATTTTAGTCGTGGCTCCGCCCCCTGGCGAGTCGTTGGTGTGTTTCCTGATTGGGCTATGTATTAAATCGTTGGCTGCGTCCGAATATCCCTACTACCCTAATATGCAGGAGGCCAGAGGAGTAGTATGCCTGAATTCTCAGTATTCGTAAACCAGTAGTCAAGAAATACCCGGACGAACTATCCGTTTCATAATAAATCATTTATATATATATTTATATTATACCGAGTTATATATTCCACCTCCCACAGCGCCGAGGACCCTTGTCGACTTCCTGCGCCCTGTCTCCCCTTCTCCATGTCGTCCGCTCACCCACCAGGGCAGAGGTTTGAGCAATGCCCATCTCTGTTCCTGCACGACGTCGCCCCCTACCCCAACGGAGTGAGCTTGGAAGGGCACACGGCGGCACGAGGCTGGGGCGGAGGCGAGGCGGTGAGGATCCTGGCCAGACGCATCACGCCGGACGGAAAGGTCCAGTACTTGGTGGAGTGGGGAAACGTGAGAGTTTATTAGAAAGAAAACAAACAAAACTGCCGACGTTTCAGCAGAAAAAAACAAAACGAAACGACACGAATCCAGGTCGAGGCTCGACAGCGACTTCGTTCTGTGGGATTAAACTGTTAGAAATAATCCCTCCCTCCTTTTCTCCTTTCCACGGCGTCTCCTATACTTTGAATACTGTTAGAAAACACCTTTAGAATGCCTTGAACTTTACTATCCTGATTTGTATCATATATAATATAATAGATACGTATATCCATGTTAATTACATGTCTGAATTACCTGAGTTTTTTTGTTTGTTTGTTTGTTTGTTTGTTTTTTAAAGAGAGATTTATGGCAAGGTCATAAATGACATCAGTATTTGTTAACGATACCGTAAGATGAAAGAAGGGCATCATGGGTAACTTCTCATGATATTGGTTATGATGATTTACCTCTTATTATGCAAGTTTCATTTTATTTGATTGATTGAAGAGAAGAGTTCATGGGAAATTGTGTTGTAGCACTCCTCTTTTATTCTCTTTTTATTCAAATGATATTATTTTGGTGTTAAATATATAGAAGTTTACGTTTACGAGTGTATTATACGTAAGTGCGTTATTTTGTTTTAGGTCAGGTCCGTAGTGAGGAAAAACAGCAGAAAATGTTTCCTGATTGATCGTTTTAAAATCCCGATAATAACTCCGGGTTAAATCAAAATTAGGTCAAATTGTTCATTTCAAACATCGCAGACTGTTGTGTAAACACATTTAAACCATTTATTACTTAGGTTTTTATATATGATCTCCATAAATAAGTGCATACTGAATAAAAAACGGAAACACTGAAATGAACGCAATCGGTTTTTAAATCACTTTGAACGTTACGATGTGATTAAACTAGCGCTAAATAGTTCACTTCATTTTTTTAAACTTTTTAAAAAATTTCATTTCAATTCAATTACAATCGTAGTTTTACGTAGCTTTTTAAAGTTCATTTTAATTTTCAAATTTAATGTCCGTTTAATTCCTTTTTTTTTTTTTTTAAATATATGAATTGGAATTATTGAAGTTATTTAATCGTTTAAGTAGCC
The DNA here is from genome assembly GCF_023375685.1 of Ictalurus furcatus. Taxonomy (NCBI): domain Eukaryota; kingdom Metazoa; phylum Chordata; class Actinopteri; order Siluriformes; family Ictaluridae; genus Ictalurus; species Ictalurus furcatus. The sequence goes on along the minus strand of NC_071277.1, from coordinate 19,731,685 downwards.
ATATAGTGTATAGTTAATACATTTCACGTTTGATATTTTTTATTTAAACTTCATTTATGTCTTCATTTAAGTAGCTGTATATAGTTAACTCAGTTTTTCATTTTCAATTTAAACGATCGCATAAAACTTCATTTATGTGAACGTTTAAGCAAACATTTTTTTTATTATTATTATTTTTAAAATTTAATTTAAAAAAAAAAATAATAATAATTTTTTTTGGTCTCAAATGAGTCACGTGTCCTGATGTAACTCCTGTAGAAGAAATGCTACGTGCCAGGATATTTCCTAACTAAATATTTCCTCAGAAATACAAGAACGTCCGCACGAGAACGAAACAGGCCCAGGAATGTAACGAGTAGCGTCACATGACCCCGACGTTCACGCGTGAGGTAACAGGTCGGTTCTAGTTCTGTGTTAAACTTTAGAAAGAGATTAGCGACGAAACATTTCTCTCCGAACGGGAGACCGAAGTCTGAGCTTAGCCTGAGAAAGAACTGACCGTCATTAGTGGATGAAAAATGAATGTATTTCAATTATTTATTTATTTATTTATTTATTTTAAATTGTGATCAATTATGTACACCACCTGTGAAGTGTTTTAATGTCATACACGGAAAAATCAATTCAGGGTCAACTCAAGGGACAAAACTAGTGGACTGTACTTCAAACCCCCGCCACCCCAACCCCCCTCCCCCCCTTCATTTATTTCTACATTTTTGTTCCAGATGTGTACAGTACTGTGTACAGGTTGATGTAATAATGTAATAAAAAGTTGCTCGTCGCATCGTAGGAGGAATCGAAATGAGTAGCCGATCCTCGTCCACCTCCTCCATCCGTCCCGTGCCTGGGATCTTGTGAAATAAACAGACGTGAAGAATAAAAACGATTGGGAAAAAAAAAAAAATCAAACGTGTTGCTTTATTTCATGTGCCATAGTTAAATGAGGTACCTTAACGTGAACAGCTAATATATTTAAGGCTAATGTAACAGCCTTAAATGAACAAGCTATGAAAATGTAAGGTGAGGATGCGAGTATTTCAGTACGAGTAACACTTGAGTAAAGTTTTTCGAAGTACAATTCTCAGTAATGTCCCACTCTTGCCGCTGATCATACATGATATAAAGAAGAAGATAACGCTTCATGTAAAGGTGGTGTTATTAAGGCGTCATGACGTTAGTTATTAGAGTAATGGAGTGTCGGTGTGGCAACATCTGTACAATCAGAAGTAGTACTGAGTAACACTAGTACTGACATACTAGGAAGTTAGCTGACAATTCTTTGCATGACGCTGGACGATACACGTCTACATTTTATACAGAAACGTACACGAGATGTATCGCCACGACGCCTTAATTGGGGTTTGTTAGCCTACAGGAAAACACCTCAGGAACTAGTGGCCTCGATGGGCGTAACCAAGCAACAGGAAACAGGACCATATAAGGAAAGTGTGGGCAGAGAGTTTAAGGTTTTGTGTTAATGATCTAATCAACAACTAATGTAACAGGAAATGACCATATATGGAGACGAGGCGAAAAACACCCCGGACATGATGCTGGACAGAGAGTTTGAGGTTCCGCGTTACAGACCAGAAGGCTGTAAAATCGCAGGACTGACAGAGAACCACAGCAGGATCCTTACGAACCTTCAAATTCTCAGGTCTGTGCTTGGGTTGTGTGCGCAAGTTAAAACGAGGTTGAGTTTTTAAACGCTACACGTATTCAATCCTTTTATTAAACAACAAGACAGCCGGATGTAAAAATAAAAACATGGTTAACTATTTAATTGCGCTTTTAAACACGCCTACGTCGGGCCATACCATTTCTTTATTGTTGCTGCTTCCTCAAGTGTTGTGAATTGTAATGCTGTTATATAAAATTGCCATTCCATTAAGAGAATGCACATTCTGCTGCTGGATTCAGAAGAGTAGGTTGCAGCGTTTTGGAGAAAGAGTCTCTGTAGTCTCTCCTTTCCGTTCCCATTTAAGAAAATGTGCCACTGATCGCCGACTCATCGAGTCTTTGCTGGTATTTGTTTCGGATCTTCGCCTCATTTCACTAATAAGCTCGTCTCCTTTACCACCACTGTGCAGCCCGATAAAGAAAAATGCCAATTGACTGAACTTCGTATCGGAGCACGGTTGTAGTGTTCAGTAGATCTGGATACACATATTTTTGCCCGCGGTTACTGAGCGCGTCTGATACGAAGGCCACAGACTTAAAAGAATACTCTGGTGTTTTAAATTTTTTATCTGTAGTGTACAGTGTGATAACCACAGACAGGCATTTGCACGTATTTTCATGTACTAGGGGGGGAAAAAAAGAAGAAAACTTAAAGCACACTTAAAATGAAATCCTTTGTTGAATAAATATTTAACTATGACACATTTTGAAACTTATCCACACACCAGACACTATAAAAAAGTAATCCCTTTTCAAGTTTGAACAAACTTTCCTGTGCTGGAGCAGTACGGGAAAAAGTAGTTCCGGTTACTTTACATTTCCCCAAAGGGTTTGTGGTATCCATACGCTAGACCGGGGCCATCCATACTCTAAAGGATAGAGTTTAGATTGAAAAAAAAAACCCCAGTGGAGTATAACTTTACCTTTGACGAAGGCCATCATATTGCATGGTGCAAACAGATGGTCAGACAAATCCTTTCATACCTGTCATTCTTTAGATATCACGCTAGAACCATATCAAACTGAGTGGATGAGCTGAAAATCGTCCATTCCAAAGAGCGCATTGTTGAGTGTTCTTCTAGTTTTATTTTTTAAACTTATTGTAACATTTTTTTCCCACCCACGTTCTCACTAAATCTAAAACCTGTAGTGTTTGAACTACAGTGCCTGCTTAGTGCTTAAAATCGACTTTGGAAATAGCAATTAAAAAAACGATTTATTTATTTATTGAGCCTGCAATACATGTAACAGACCACCAGATGGCAGCCATGTACATGCACCGGAGGCGAGTCCACTACTGAAAGCCCAGGCCAAAGGAATATTATTTTACAGCTTGGACCTCCTTGTGGTGCGTTTATGAAGGATATTAAGTCAGTATTAAGTCATTAAGCAGCCGTGGCAGTGCTGTGTGCGGGGTTAAATAAACGTAATAACGCTATAAAGTGTAAAACTGTTCCCTAGGCTGCAGCGAGCGCCATCTTGGCTGCGGTTGCCATGGCACTGAGCCTCAGCTTCCGGGTGTGTGGTGGGGCACCAGGAGTTGGCTCAGCTGATGTATGGTGTGTGTGTGTGTGTGTGTGTGTGTGTGTGTGTGAGTGAGAGAGAGAGAGAGATGAACAGATACAGGCACCACACTATATATATATATATATATATATATATATATATATATATATATATATATATAAATATAAAACCAACATTGCTGCATTTTGTGTATGTGTATAGGTGTATAATCACTGACTGTCCATCTGTTGCTCTACACAATGTGTTGGCACCCCTCCTTCCTGTCCATCAATGAAAAGGGAGCATCACTGAGGAGGTATGATTTGGGTGGAAGGTTATTGTCAGTACAGTAGTGACAATAAGGATGTTTTCATGGAGTGTGTGTGTGTATGCGTGTACATAGCTAGTACACTTCAACGAATTCAACGAAGCTAGTAACATGTAAATCAAACAACCTAGTTCAGTGGTCGTAGCACTGATCAGGGAGGCGGCCATTTTAACCGCCATCTCAATCGCAAAATCCTTCCAGTGCACTGGAACGTTCGCGCCCTAAAAAAAATCCCACAATGCACCGCAAAACATCAAGGAGCATCGATGCTCACTGTGTTCCCTTACGGGAAATGACGCTATGTTTTCTGAAGCCTCTCAGCTCGGAACAAATGGAGGACGAACTCTCAGCCAACTTCGCCTACAAACGTTGTAGCTTGTTATCGTCATTGTAGCCCTCGTTAGCGGTTGTTAACTTCATTTGAGGTTTTATACACGGTCTGTTTGAGTCTAATGAGTTTGAAGTGTTCGATCTATGACAGAGACGCCTGTGATTAAGCTGACCAATTGATATGACGTATGATGGCAGAAAGATATCGGTCCTGCCTGTTGATTAAATGAGAGGTCACTGATACGCACGCCATGAGACTAGTAGCAGCAGTCCGACATCGTTTCTCCAACATTTAATCCAACGCTGGACCAAATCCAGATTAGAGTGATCAGAGCTGCGTTCGGTGGAAAACAGCATGGTAATGATTCGGTAATGTTGTTTTCTCAGAGAATGACGGAGGAAAACACTGACGTGGCCGATCCGGACGGAGCACGTCAGTGTTGTAAATATACCCCAGGACCCTGTGTGCATTTATTCCTGTCTGAATACATCTTACGTTTTATAATAACCAGGTAAAAATGTTATTTTTCAAAGAAAAACACGCATAATTGTTGATATGGTGAAATTTTCTGTAAGGAGAAATGTGTCTCCAGTTTACGCTTCTTTTTTTTTAAAAAAAAGAGAGGCTGATGAAGAGCAGGAACTCATTTCATTGACGTTGAAGAAATATGACCATACAATGGAGTTTAAAAAAATTGTATAGTAACGTGTTCTTTAAAGTGCACCTATTATTGTTTGGAAACGTGCCTAATTTAATTTTAAAGGTCTCATACGATAGATTTACACGCATCCGAGGTCAAAAAACACTTTAACGTGCTCGTCATTTAAACGGCAGCGTTACCTTTATTTCCCCCCAGTGTCATAAACGACTCGTTAAACGATCCGTTCTAAACGATTCGTTCTAAACTCCTCCTTTCAGAGAGCATACTCTGCTCTGATTGGTCAGACGTCTCAGTCTGTTGTGATTGGTCTAGCGCTGTTTCAGAAAGGAAACGCCCACTACCGTAACGAGTTTCAGCTCCGTCTGTCAGCGAGCAGGTGATGAAGACCAGACGCGGGGCTTTTTGTTACGAACCCACGTAGGTTAGTACGGGAAGTGAGTCTGGAATCACGAAGGAGTCGATTCGGCCGTTCAGAATCGGTTCCTTCGTTTGGGAGTCAGTAACTCCGTTTGTCGTGCGCTTTGAATTTTGAAACTTTGCAGACGTTTTTACGTTCACAAACAGCTCCGTATATGACACACGACACACGACATGACAGGGAGTATTTGAAAATCCGTAATAGGTGCACTTTAAATCGAAAGAAAAGTAGCCTAATCATGGGCAGATTTGCTGTGGTGTAAGAGAAATAAAACTCTTCAGGGCGTGCAGTTCTAGGAAAATCACTGTAGACTGATTTCCTGTAAAAACCTGCTTGTGTTTTATTCCTTTAATTCGTGGCCACTGAGTATTAGGGGGTTTGATTTTGTCTCTTATGGTCCAGCATAGTATCCTGCTCGCGGGCCTTGAGATTGACACTCATGCCATAGTGTTCATGCGAGAGCGCGTGTTTGTGTGTGTGTGTGCGCGTGCGTGCGTGTGTGTGTGTGTGTGTGTGTATATGCGTGTGTGTGTGGGTGCGCACGCGGGGGAGCGTGCTGAGAGAATGAAGCTCGCGCTATACTAACGCGTTTATACCGCGGTATGAGAAGGGAAGGGAGAGAAGAGAGGGGACATGTAGTGCATGTAGATTTAACCACACTGCAAAAAAAAGAGATAGAAAGATAGATAGATAGATAGACTACAAGCTCGCGCTCATTCCTCCGCCCCCTTCTCTCTCTCTCTCTCTCTCTCTCTCTCTCTCTCCCGTCTTCACCACTACCGGCGGCGCGTGCCACTATTTATTTGTAATGCTCATTTAATTTTTTTTTTTGCATTTTTTTAAAGCGCCGGTTTCTTTTCCTCCCCTCTCCTCACGTCTTCCCTCCTTCCTCCATGTTCTCTGGAATATCATTTGAAACATTCTCCTGTTTCATCCCTCATATTTTCACCCCCGGAATTATCTATCACTCTGCGTCGGCGCGCGAGACACCATGAGCGGGTTGATGATATTATTATTTTTGTTTTTTTAAATCATCTCTTCCTCTCACTGCTGAGGGATGTGTTTATTTTTAATCATGCAGAGGATTTGAGGAGCGCGAGCGAGGTTCAACACTGATGGAACATGTCCTATGTTCCCTTTCAAGGTAAGTCCAACGTTTCAGCACCGCATCCCCGCTTCACCTTCCTCCCTCTCTCTCTCTCTCTCTCCATCATCCCTCTCTCTCTCCCTCCCTCTCTCCCTCTCTCTCTCTCTCCATCATCCCTCTCTCTCTCCCTCTCTCTCTCCATCACGTCTCTCTCTCCATCATCCCTCTCTCTCTCCCTCCCTCTCTCTCCCTCTCTCTCTCTCTCCATCATCCCTCTCTCTCTCCCTCTCTCTCTCCATCACGTCTCTCTCTCTCCATCATCCCTCTCTCTCTCCCTCCCTCTCTCCCTCTCTCTCTCTCTCCATCATCCCTCTCTCTCTCCCTCTCTCTCTCCATCACGTCTCTCTCTCTCCATCACGTCTCTGTCTCTCCATCATCCCTCTCTCTCCCTCTCTCTCTCCATCATCCCTCTCTCTCTCCCTCCCTCTCTCTCCCTCTCTCTCTCTCCATCATCCCTCTCTCTCCCTCTCTCTCTCCATCATCCCTCTCTCTCTCCCTCCCTCTCTCTCCCTCTCTCTCTCTCCATCATCCCTCTCTCTCCCTCTCTCTCTCCATCATCCCTCTCTCTCCCTCCCTCTCTCTCCCTCTCTCTCTCTCTCCATCATCCCTCTCTCTCTCCCTCCCTCTCTCTCTCCATCATCCCTCTCTCTCTCCCTCTCTCTCTCCATCATCCCTCTCTCTCTCCCTCCCTCTCTCTCCCTCTCTCTCTCCATCATCCCTCTCTCTCCCTCTCTCTCCATCATCCCTCTCTCTCCCTGTCTCTCTCCATCACGTCTCTCTCTCTCCATCATCCCTCTCTCTCTCTCCATCCCGTCTCTCTCTCTCCATCATCTCTCTCTCCATCATCCCTCTCTCTCTCCCTCCCTCTCTCTCCCTCTCTCTCTCTCCATCATCCCTCTCTCTCCCTCTCTCTCTCCATCATGTCTCTCTCTCTCCATCATCCCTCTCTCTCTCCCTCTCTCTCTCTCCATCCCGTCTCTCTCTCCATCATCTCTCTCTCTCTCTCCCTCTCGCTCTCTCCATCCCGTCTCTCTCTCTCCATCATCTCTCTCTCTCTCCCTCTCGCTCTCTCCATCCCATCTCTCTCTCTCCCTCTCTCTCCATCATCTCTCTCTCCCTCTCTCTCTCCATCATCTCTCTCTCTCCATCATCCCTCTCTCTCTCTCTCTCTCTCCATCACCTCTCTCTCTCTCTCTCCATCATCCCTCTCTCTCTCCCTCTCTCTCCATCATCTCTCTCTCCATCATCCCTCTCTCCATCATCTCTCTCTTTCTCCATCATCCCTCTCTCTCCCTCTCCTTCTCCATCATCTCTCTCTTTCTCCATCATCCCTCTCTCTCCCTCTCCTTCTCCATCATCTCTCTCTGTCTCTCTCTCCACCATCCCTCTCTCCCCCTCTCTCTCTCCATCATCCCTCTCTCTCTCCCTCTCTCTCTCCATCATCCCTCTCTCTCTCTATCTCTTCATCATCCCTCTCTCTCCCTCTCTCTCTCTCTGCCTCCATCATCCCTCTCTCTCTCTCTGCCTCCATCATCCCTCTCTCTCTCTCCATCATCCATCTCTTTCTCTCTCACTCTCTCTCCATCATCCCTTTCTCGCTCTCTCTCTCCATCATCCCTCTCTCTCTCTCCATCTCTCCATCCCTGTCTCCATCTGCCTCGCGCTAGTACTGCTGAATACTGCTACACAGATACCGTGACGTTCAGTATCAGTGCATGCATCCAAGTCCAAGTCTAAGCTAATCCCTGCTAGCGTGTTAGCACTGTGTCCTGTGATCCTGAAGTGTGCATAGCAGCGTGTCAGTGCTGCACATCTGGATTAGACTGTTACCAGTGTGGGAATACCTGTAATGCTAATTCACCTCTGGATTGATTAACAAGTCATCACCATCATCACCATCATCATCACCATCATCATCACCATCATCACCACCATGACCACCATCACCATCACCATCATCATCACCATCATCAGCATCACCATCATCACCATCATCACCTTCACCATCATCACCATCACCATCATCATCACCATCATCATCATCACCATCACCATCATCACCATCACCATGATCATCACCATGACCATCATCATCATCACCATCATCACCATCACCATGATCATCACCATGACCATCATCATCATCACCATCATCATCATCACCATCATCATCACCATCATTACCATCATCACCATCACCATCATCACCATCACCATCATCACCATCACCATGATCATCACCATGACCATCATCATCATCACCATCATCACCATCATCACCATCATCACCATGATCATCACCATGACCATCATCATCATCACCATCACCATCATCACCATCATCATCACCATCACCATCATCACCATCATCACCATCATCATCACCATCACCATCATCACCATCATCATCACCATCACCATCATCACCATCATAATCATCACCACCATCACCATCATCACCATGAACATCACCATGACCATCATCATCACCATCATCACCATCATCAATATCATCACCATCATCACATCATCATAATCACCATCATCACCATCACCATCATCACCATCATCATCATAACCATCACCATGACCATCATCATCATCACCATCATCATCATCACCATCACCATCATCACCATCATCACCATGACCATCATCATCATCACCATCATCACCATCATCACCATGAACATCACCATGACCATCATCATCATCACCATCATCATCATCACCATCATCACCATCATCAATATCATCACCATCACCATCATCACCATCATCACCATCATCAATATCATCACCATCACCATCATCACCACCATCATCACCATCATCACCATCACCATCATCACCATCATCACCACCATGACCACCATCACCATCACCATCACCATCATCACCATCATCACCATCATCAATATCATCACCATCACCATCATCACCACCATCATCACCATCATCACCATCATCATCATCACCATCATCATCATCACCATCATCACCATCATCAATATCATCACCATCACCATCATCACCACCATCATCACCATCATCACCATCACCATCATCACCACCATCATCACCATCATTACCATCATCATCATCATCATCACCATCATCACCACCATGACCACCATCACCATCATCATCACCATCATCACCACCATGACCATCATCACCATCATCACCATCATTGCCATCATCACCATCACCATCATCATCACCATCATCACCATCACCATCATCACCATCACCATCATCATCACCATCATTACCATCATCACCACCATGACCACCATCACCATCATCACCATCATCATTACCATCATCACCATCACCGTCATCATCATCACCATCATCACCATCATCACCACCATCATCACCATCATCATCATCATCTTCACCATCATCATCATCATCATCTGTTCTTTTCTCACATTCTTTCTGTCTTCTCCATTTTCTCTTCTCTTATCCCTATTTCTTCTCTTCTCTCCTTCTCTTCTCTTCTATTGTTTTAAAGTACTGTACACTCAGAGTCCACAGCTTGTGCGTGCGTGCGCGTGCTTGCGTGCGCGTGCTTGCGTGCGCTTGTGTGTGTGCGTGCGTATGTGTGCGTGTGTGTGCGCGCTTGTGTGTGTGTGTGTGTGTGCGCGCGCGTGTGTGTGTAACTCATTTCCATTTGCTGCAGCACTTTTCCCATCAGCACTTTCAGACACATGGTTTCCTCACACACAGGGAGCAGTGGACAGGTTAATAAACTGAAATGGCAGAAGGGAAGAATATAAAAATAGATAAACAGCTAAATGACATTTCTGTTATTCGGGGAAAAGTGGAGAGCTTTCGGGAAAAGCTTTTGAAGCTTTTGAAGCAGGAGTTTTGTGTGCATTCACTTCAATCCTGCACTATTTTGGTCCGTTGTATAACAGCACTTCTATTTCCAGGTTCGGTGATTCATTCTGAGAAAACTATTAACCGTCACAGCGAACAAAACGAGTGCAAGACTGCGAAACTGTGCATGCGCGGCGCAGTGAAATGCATTCGGGTGTAAATGCATGTGGAAGTCAACAAATCTGCAGTTTCTTATTGAATATGTCAAACATCTGTCGCACAATGCAAGACAGGAAATTACAGATGTGCTGTGCCATTATTTTGACTTAATAACTCATTAATAACTTAATAACATATCTCGTTATCATATTTCGATTTAATATTTAACACCCCACAATCTATCAATAAGGCTAATTTATTGAACATTAATTTATAGCAATGATATAATCTTATTCCGTACGCGTTTTCTTAGATAGTAAGTAAGCCAGATGCTGCTTTAGTAAAATTGACTGGACTCGTGGTATACGTGTAATGACTCGTATGGTTTATGGTTTACGAATATGGATTATGGACGCTTGGGTGGAATTCCGTATTAAGGCCTGTTCACACTGTTTTCTTTGAAAGTGAATGAAAGTGCAGATTCACTCCCTGACAGTAGATGGCGCTTATTGAAAAGCAGAAATACCCCAGTACACAAGGTGGCGCTGCACAACTTTCCGTTTCTGACCCCCGCTTATCATTGAGAAGAAGAAGAGAGCCAGTATTTACGGTACGTTTTTCGGAATCATGAACATTCACGTGAATGTGAATCTTCTAGCACTCAACTTAAAATCCGGTATTGTTCTCCGCTTGATATATGGCTTTGCTTGCATCTCCTCATTCGTAAGTCGTTTTGGATATTAATGTTTACACTCTAGTTTCTTATAGTCCACCAGTTTTGAGGTGCGCTTCTCTTTTCTGGAAGAGAGTTATGTAAACAATTTCTTGCTGTGCTGAGTCATCAGTGGACTGCTCCCAGTTCGGAACACTTTGCATGCTAATTAGAAAAAAGCAAGCAAACAAACAAACAAACAATGCACGCAGTAATAATCCTCATAAAGGCAAATGTTCAGAATTTGATTCAATAACAAGTGATTTATTATCTAAGAGGCGAAATGGACATATGTCACAGAGGCCACGCCTCCTTCACTGGGACTGACAGATACAGAGGCTATGCCTCCTTAATTAAGACTGATAGACACAGAGACCACGCCTCCTTCTCTAATGTGTCACTGAAAAGCACACAGGCCACACCTCCTTCATTAAGACTGATAGACACAGAGGCCATGCCGCCTTCTCTAATGTGTCACTGAAAAGCACACAGGCCACACCTCCTTCATTAAGACTGATAGACACAGAGGCCATGCCGCCTTCTCTAATGTGTCACTGAAAAGCACACAGGCCACACCTCCTTCATTAAGACTGATAGACACAGAGGCCATGCCGCCTTCTCTAATGTGTCACTGAAAAGCACACAGGCCACACCTCCTTCATTAAGACTGATAGACACAGAGGCCATGCCGCCTTCTCTAATGTGTCACTGAAAAGCACACAGGCCACACCTCCTTCATTAAGACTGATAGACACAGAGGCCACGCCTCCTTCACTGGGACTGACAGATACAGAGGCTATGCCTCCTTAATTAAGACTGATATACACAGAGGCCACGCCTCCTTCTCTAATGTGTCACTGAAAAGCACAGAGGCCACGCCTCCTTCTCTGATGTGTCACTGAAAAGCACAGAGGCCACGCCTCCTTCTCTGATGTGTCACTGAAAAGCACAGAGGCCACGCCTCCTTCTCTGATGTGTCACTGAAAAGCACAGAGGCCACGCCTCCTTCTCTGATGTGTCACTGAAAAGCACAGAGGCCACGCCTCCTTCTCTGATGTGTCACTGAAAAGCACAGAGGCCACGCCTCCTTCTCTGATGTGTCACTGAAAATCACAGAGGCCACGCCTCCTTCTCTGATGTGTCACTGAAAAAGCACAGAGGCCACGCCTCCTTCTCTGATGTGTCACTGAAAAGCACAGAGGCCACGCCTCCTTCTCTGATGTGTCACTGAAAAAGCACAGAGGCCACGCCTCCTTCTCTGATGTGTCACTGAAAAGCACAGAGGCCACGCCTCCTTCTCTGAGACTGACTTTTTCTTTACATGAATCAATAGAACAACAGCTAAATAAATAAATATGAAACTTAAATAAAATAAAAGCTCTTGGTTTTGGCCAGTGTGTCATTTAAACGTATAAACCTAAATAAACTGTTAACCTGTGCACAAGCTGAAAACACAGTTAAATGTATTTTAGTCTGTATTATGTATTAATGACTTTAAGCCGCATCCTTATTCCAGCCTGTTACGGTGTGTTTATCTGTGAAACTCATATTGTGAGAACGATAAAAATACAATAAATCGTTCAGCCCTAGCAAACCGTCTATTTCAGATCTCCTCTAGCGTTATGCTGATACACCTTAAATCCACTCCTTTAAAAAAAAATGCTGTGAAAACAACACACTGCTATCGCCTGAGAAAGCGAATCATCAGTGGTCACGCTTGCCGCGTCTCCACAAAGTCAGCCAGAGTTCAGCTGCCCTTTATTTGTGCGCATTTGCATGCTCATTAGCATATTCATGAGCCAGGGAACAGGAGTTTTGAAGGTGTAGCTGGATAGTCCGGAGCTTATTATGCAGATTCTCCAGCACTCATGCTTACAGACCTCTGATCTCTGCTCCAGGTCCATGCACACTTTGGGAAAGGAAAAAAAAAGTCTGTGATTTAATCATATAATATTGTATCGTATCGTATCATATAATATCGTATCATATAATATCGTATCATATTGTATAATATCGTATCATATAATATCGTATCGTATCATATAATATCGTATCGTATCGTATCATATAATATCGTATCATATAATATCGTATCATATTGTATAATATCGTATCATATAATATCGTATCGTATCATATAATATCGTATCGTATCGTATCATATAATATCGTATCGTATCATATAATATTGTATCGTATCGTATCATATAATATCGTATCATATAATATCGTATCGTATCGTATCATATAATATCGTATCGTATTGTATAATATCGTATCATATAATATCGTATCGTATTGTATAATATCGTATCATATAATATCGTATCGTATCGTATCATATAATATCGTATCGTATCATGTAATATCGTATCGTATCATATCATATAATATCGTATCATATAATATCGTATCATATCATATAATATCGTATCGTATCGTATCATATAATATCGTATCGTATCATATAATATTGTATCGTATCGTATCATATAATATCGTATCATATAATATCGTATCGTATCGTATCATATAATATCGTATCGTATTGTATAATATCGTATCATATAATATCGTATCATATTGTATAATATCGTATCATATAATATCGTATCGTATCGTATCATATAATATCGTATCGTATCATGTAATATCGTATCGTATCGTATCATATAATATCGTATCATATAATATCGTATCGTGTCGTATCATATAATATCGTATCGTATCATATAATATTGTATCATATAATATCGTATCGTATCATATAATATCGTATCGTATTGTATAATATCGTATCATATAATATCGTATCGTATCGTATCATATAATATCGTGTCGTATTGTATAATATCGTATCATATAATATCATATAATATAGTATCATATCGTATAAAATCGCATCGTATAATATATTCTATAACGTATCATATTGTATCGCATAATATTGTATTGTATAACACATTGTGTGGTCATATAATTATCGTATAATATCATATATTATCGTATCATAAAATATCGTATAATATTACATCGTATAACATATCAAATTGTATCGTATAATATTGTATCGTATCGTATAATATTGTATTCTATAACGTATCGCATTGTATCGTATAATATTTTATCATATAACGTATCATATTGTATTGTATTGTATTATATATTAAAAGATTGTATCATATAATATGGTATCAAATCGTCGAGTATCAGATTCAGCAGCATTGTCAAATATCGAATTACTGCCTTATGAATCGAAATCATATCGTATGGTCCCGCATCGACTTGTATCATGTTTTATTATATAACATCCTATCGTTTTGTGTTATATTTTATTATATAATATTTGATCATATCGTACCATATGTTGTTGCACAGCATTGTATCGAATCATCTCGTGTCAGATTCAGTGGTCTCATCAAATATCAAATCGTTGCCCTATGAATTAAAATCATATTGTACTGTATTATGTGGACGCCTGAGGTTTATACCCCTAGAAAATTCTGTCACTTGACACTTGATGTTATGTCAATGGTGAAACAATCCTATATAAATGCTTATCTAGCTGTATGTCAGTTGTCAAGAAGGGCTTATGTAAATGTTGTGTAGTCTTATAAATGTCAAGTGATACAGAGTATTTGAGGTCAAATCAAATCATTGACAAAAGTAGTCTTAGAGCTCATACCTGGTGGAATAAGTCTTCACGAATGTTGATCCAGCTTTATGTGGGTTGTGCTTATGTAGATGTTATGTAGCCTTATAAATGCCATGTGTTAATTAAAGAAGGTGAAACGGTATAAATATTTGTGATGTAACCGTACCGTTCGCTCGTTCTAGGCGTTTTCCACTGGAAGGATTTTTAGCAGAAGACAGAATAAGCTAGCAATGCTAACAAACATCGTATATAATCGTACGGCTGTAGTTCATTTCATTGTTTTAAAGTTTAAGGCTGTGTTGCGGTTATCTGACCCTGTGCGCGGTATCTTCTGCATTCTCGTGCTAAAAGCACACAGACCACTCATCTCATTAAGACTCCATTGGGATTCAGACCTCTAAAAGCCTAAAACACCTCTAAAGACTTTTCATTAGCTTGTATGCAGGAGGTTTGAAAATTCTCCGGCGTGTCAAATTAGACGCCGATACCGCGGCTCGTGAAGTAATTGCTTCGGAATTCGTAGAAATGATTATTAAATCGCTTCAGCACGGCTTGAAGCAGGGTGAATGTCTTCGACTGATGGAAAATATTGCTTGTTTAAGAGTCCTGTGGCCTCAGCTTACCTTCTTCTCTAGTGTTTTAATCAGCCAGCGTGAGGCGGATTAACAATTCTTAATACGCCGGGACTCATTGTCTTCGTTCACGTTCATAAAACTCTTCAAGGCGGCACAATTTTGTGAAGATTTAATGTTTGTTTCAGTTCAGTGTTATTTTCTTCTGCATCAATTGTTTCCACGCCCTCCACTCCACTCCACTCCACTCCATCCAGACGCATACCATTCCCTCGATTCCTACTCTCTGTTTCTAGCATGGGTTCTGCTTAAAGTCTGCTGAAGGTCCTGGTTCTGTCTTGGCTGTCGTGTGTCACTGACGCCCAAGTGAATGGATTTCGGGAACATAGCTGAGTAAACCAGGGACGTGTTGATACCGATGCTATATTGGGTATCAGTCCAATTCCGTGCTCATTTATTCAGAAAAAAGCTCTGATGTATCTAATACCAGGTGATCGTATGCGACGTAAGCCTGTATGAGTACCGATAAACATATACTCGGTCTGAAAAAGTGATGTTTGTAGACGTGTCCGTGGCGTTTTTGGCTAACTAGCCAGGATTAGCCAGCTAGTTCGTTACTGTGAAGCTGGACAGATATTTGGAAAATTCCCGCCAAATCCAACCTTTGTCTGGAAACGTCTATTACAGACTTTATCGTGGAACTCGTGACACCATGAGTAAACGTTTCCGAGTTAAAATGTCTGACATTATCGTTTCTGATCGTTGTGCCAGTTTCCAAAGGGAGGTGGCGAACGAGGCAGAACACAAGTGCAGTTACTCAGCGTGGGCTTTATTTGGGGAAAATCCAAGAATCATAGACAGAAGTCAAAGCGGGGTTCAAAGCCCCAGGATAACCCACGATCGTAACAAGCAACACAAGCGAGGGTTGGGGGGGGGAAAAAAAATAAAGCAGGATAGAAACTAGAAAACACAAGGCTCGGAAATGAACAAATAAAACGGCAAGACTCGGAATATATTAAGACATTAAGACATAACAAGGTATAAATAGGCAAACTAATCAAGGACTTAACACAGGACAGGGGAACACGATAGGGTAGCGAAGCGGTGAGAGAACACCGGGACGGAGGCTTGATTTCACTCGAAACAGAGGCACAAGGCCAAACGTAAACAAACAAACAAGCGGAACGAGTGTCCGTACCTGCTACAGTTACGTATCTTGGCAGTTAGAATTGTTTTGTTTCTTTATAGCGTCAGAATGGCACATTCAACGATAATTGGAACCAAAACAACGTTTTGGGAGTAAATTATATAGCACTGATAAACAGTTTAGCAGTGAAGTCGTGAAATGGTTGGAAGTGTGTCGGTTCTTTTGTGTGGCGTGTGAAGCTCGCGTTTGGAATCCTATTGAAGTTAATGACATGAAGCGGCAACATCTGGCAGCAGCGGTTATTACTCGTGTTACTCGTACACAGCTCCGCCGAGCCTCCCGCAGCCGAGGCTCCGAACCCGAGAGTTAATCCGAGAGCTCTCTGCTTCTGAGAGTCACGCACGCTAACGGGTAACGCGCTAATGCCTGGCTGATGAAAACTGTGACAGACCTCAGATATAATGACAGATTTCACAGGTTTTATTTTAGTCCTGGATCATCCTTCAGTCGTCAGACCTGCATCACGACAAGATTTATCCCGAATTCGAAGATGTACCCCACGAACGGTCGGAAGGCGTTGAGTAGTTTTCTAGAACCGCGGCTCTGAGAGAGGCGCAGCTGCACGTCGCAGGTTTATATTAACACGCTGGTCCGAATACGTTAGCGTTTCTATAGTAACGGCTCATTCACGGGGACTTGTGTGCAGTAGTCTGTAAGGAGAAACGTGTTTGTTTAACGTGTGTGGAAGGAGTCTCCAGTGTGAGCGCTCCGTAACAGTCCGAGGTAACGCTGCAGCGGCGGCGATCTTCGTGACGAGGCGCTTTTCACTGCATGATTTGTTTTTAATATGACTTAATGCCTTCGTTGTTTTTTCCTGCATTTTATTCGGAGTTTGTGTTAATTGGGTTTTTAAAGGATTGTGCGAGTGGATGTGTTTTTTTGGGGGCTGTAATTGGTTTTCTTATGCGTTTATGTGTTAATTGAGTTTTTTGATGGGTTTTATTACGTTCTTGTGTTTATTCGGGTTTTTAATGGATTTTGTTACTTAGTTTATGAGCTGGAGTTGATGAGTTCATGTGCTGATCTGTAGATTCATGCAGCTTAACACACACACACGCACACGCACACACGCACGCTGCACGCACGCGCACACACACACACACACACACACACACCCACACACACACATGCATGCACTCATTCAGATTTCTCCCCTTAAGGGCTCGTAGTCTGTCCCTGCAACTGTCATTCTATTCTTCATCCCTCATTGCCTTTCACGATCACACACACACACACACACACACACACACACACACACACACACACACACTGCGCTCTCTCTCTCTCTCTCTCTCACACACACACACACACACACACCTCTCTCTCTCTCTCACACACACACACACACACACACACACACACAACGGGCCCTTGCTCTCTTGCTCTCACAAACACACACACACACACACACACACAAACAACACACCCTCACTCTCTCTGTCTGTTGCTCTCTCTCTCTCTCTCTCTCTCTCTCTCTCACACACACACACACACACACACACACACACACACACACACAAAGACACACCCTCACTCTCTCTCTCTGTCTGGCTGTCGTTCGCTTGCTCTCTCTCTCTCACACACACACACACACACACACACACACCCTCACTCTCTCTGTCTGTCTGTCTGTTGTTCTCTCTCTCTCTCTCTCTCTCTCTCTCTCTGTTGCCCTCTCATACCGTGTGCATTACAGTAAGACACTTGGCGTGATGTCCTCCCACTGTGGAGCAGTGAGTGATGTCCAAACAGAGCCCTGGCGGTGTCTGTAAGCCACCTGCTCCTCTTTCATTACTATTGAAGGGGACGCTACCCAGTGACACACAAACACACACGCACACTCTCTCTCTCTCTCACATACACACACACACACACACACACACTCACACACACACACACACACACACACATTGTCTTTTTGTCACTTCTTTACTCTTTACCTGACGTCCTATGTTGGATTTATTCTATTCATCATCTCCTCTGCACAGAAGAATGCGTTTATGGTGTGTATTGAGTGAAGAACGAGGCGTGCAGGTGATAATAACACACTTGTAATGAAACCCGTTTTATTTTTAAACCCGATTTCCAGCTGTGCGCAAGCACTTTGTTCATTTCTATCAAATGAGGTCACAAGGAATAAACTTTAACAACTTCCTCTGACCATCCTGTCATGGAGGGAGTGATCGATTACCCGAGGAAGGAATAAAACGACGGGTATTACTGTTAGAGTTAAATAATCAATATGGGGGGTGGGGGGGGCGGGGGTTGGTGTATCGTACCATACCTATTGTATCATTCTATACACACATACTACACCAGAGCCCTCGGTGTTACACATGGCAACAGTAGTATATACATATACACAACTTTTCTATACTACATCTATACTACACCTCAGTACACTATACAAGAACCTGGCTATAACATGACAACATTAGTGAATAGCTCAGATTATAATGCATTATGCATGCTATTTATCATACTTTTAAATGCATTCATAACACATTTGGAATGCAGGATTAGTCAAAGTTACCAAATAATCATGTTTTATGGCAGAAATAATGATGCAGTTTTATTGTATTTTAAAGTGTGCTGCTAGAAGCGAGATTAAACTTTCGGAGCCAGTTTGATGATCGTGTTTCCTCTTAATTAAAAGTTTGTTCAGTCTGGTTTCTCTCTCTATCTCTCTATCTCTCTCTCTCGCTCGCTCTCTCTCGCTCTCTATCGCTCTCTCGCTCTCTCTCGCTCTCTCACTCTCTCTCTCGCTCTCTCTCGCTCTCTCTGTCTCTCTCTCCCTCTCTCTCTCCCTCTCTCTCTGTCTGTATTGAGAATGAAAGACAGAAGGAAGGTGTGTACGTATGAGTGATTGGCCTCAGGGTAATAATACAATGACACAGTTCTAAGTCTATCTCTGGATTGAGGACAGATCATCACTATAATTATTCTTTATCTCTCAGGACTCGGCGTCCGGCCTGTTTTTCTCAGCGGGGCATGTCACACACGCATGCACGCACACACACACACACACACACACGCACATGTAAGAGAACACACAGTAAAATAACACAAGTAACACACACACACTCATGTTGAGTAAAATGATAGATACAGTCAGCTCCAGAATTATTAGCACCTTTGATACGCCATAAACCTTTGATACGTTTTTCTGCAAGACGCCGGTTTCAAAATTATTGGCACCCCGTACAATTAATATTTGTTGCAAACTCGCCTGAAGATAATTAAAAGCACGGCACTTTTAGAAGGATCTTGGACCGCTCCACCCTCTTTAATTTAGACCACAGGTTTTTAATCGCACGCCGCGAGAAGGACATTGTACGCTATACTTCTTATCCATTTGTTCAGTTAAAATGTTGCCGAACAAAATAAACCACTCTTGTTAAGAGCCCTTAATTACCCAAGAACACTTGCTTCTTGGTGAAGTTCAGGAACAGCAACTTGACGACCCAAAGGATGGATCTGATGAACCTCAGATCTGCAGCTGTTGCCTTCTTTAGGAGAACCTCGCTTACCCTCCTCTGCCCGCGCATCCGATTCCCAGCAAGATCTCCAACTCTGTTCAGTCTTTCTTGTGTCATAGCCCTGATCACGCTTAATGGATGACGGGTAATGTGTGAGAACTCTAAAGGCCGCGGTAGCGCTTAGACTAAGAGCGATATTCCTTAGGGGTGCCAATAATTTTGCTACACAAGTGAATATTATTAAAAAAAAGGAAGACGTCGATGAAAAGGTCATTCTGGGGTCAACTGTACACGCACCGTACAGAGTGAAGTAAGACCACATACATATACAAACCTATTGGGTGAAGCGAAACCACACACACACACACACACACACACACACACACACACACACACAGTGTTTCAGGTGAAGTAAGCATTTTCTAGCTGTTTACGGATGCAGCTTGCAGCAGGAATGACACTGCGGTGTCGGAAATATTCCATTCAGGACAGAAATGCTGTACAATGCAAATATGCAAACTTCATTCAGAATTCACAACTCACCCCCCTGACAATTTCTCCCTAAACTAATATAAACTAAAGATGGAGGGGGGAGAAAGAGAGGAAGAGCGAGAGAGAGAGAGAGAACAGGACATTGTGAAGGAAGGAAAAAGACGTTATAAGAAAAGAGAAGTTCAAGCTGCAATGCGAATGGAAATGAGAAACAACTAAGGACCTGGTTTGTTAAGATCCCAAATAAAGAGGATAATATCAAATAAATGTGCGGTGTGATCAGTTCTGTGCGTACCGCAGTTAGTGGGCATGTCGTGTGTGAGTTATGAAGAATTATCGCGTCAATAACGAGACGAGAGACGAGAGCTGGAGCGAGTTCTGATCCCAAAGTGACTCATCGAAGAATAAAACTGAAACTGAAACTTGCCACGTGTGTAATTATGTATGAAATATAACGCTGATCAAAGGCAGCGAGAGGAAACCAGTCGGCCCCTCCAGGATTCTTTTACGATCGCAGAAATTCACACAACACCAACAAAACGCTGCGATATCCGGCGGTCAAAAGTACCGCCCGAGACGCGTCACGTGACGTCACGTCATCGCGACGCACGCTCACCCGACGCCGTCTTTGACTCGTTGTGTCGATTATTATTAAGGTCTCGTTTGCTGACAAATATCCCTGCCAGACAAACCCGTGCAATCGCGAGATCGCCACTTCGAGTAGTTTTCCGAAGAAAAAAAAAAGTGTGAAAACTCACGAGAAAAACTCCGCCAACTCAACAAAATCGAGCATTTTTAGCCGTGACGATCACAAAAAAGCTCGGAGAAATCCTGTACGGGCCGAGCTGTACTAATGCAGTGTTAAAGATTTGAGTTCTAGATTCTTTAAACAGACTTCAGCTAGTTTATTACCTGCCCTTCGGTCGTATGAGTTTACACACAGCGTGGAAATTCGTACGCATACTTCAAACGCTAACTCGGATACGCCGAACTACATCAAGGCACAACTTCGGATACTAGAGGAGTCCGATGAAGATAGTCAGCCAATCGGCGAAGAGAAAGAGTCGGAGCGATGGCCGAACAGGATGTTCGCTAAGCTAGCCAGTGATAGATGATCGACAGTCGGACGATTTATCGACGAACGTGAATCCTCCGTTTTTCGCTAATGTGCTAACGCTATCTGGGATATCTCGATCATTTTACCGTCCGACTCGCATGCTGTTATACTCTATGTAGTCGTTAAAGAATTTCTCAGTACTCTATAGGCATCGTTGCTATTTAATCATACAGCTTAGTGCACATTATACGGTTCGGTATTGACTCGGAGGTTGCACACGTGAGATGAATCCGTGCAGTGCGTAAACGTGCTTGTGTCAGCAATTTTTCCAAAATCTTACACCCTGTGTAGATTTACGGTTTGATGAACGAATCTTAACGTGATGTTGGATTGTTGATGCTAGGCGATGTCGTGGCTAATGTGAGCGTGACAAAACGAATTAATAACAGATCGGATCGAATTACATTCCCAAAAAAAACAATCGATTTTATTAGATTTTTTTTTTTTTTACGATTTTATTTGTTGTTGTTTGTTTGTTTGTTCCGATGCGGTTTCGATGAACCCGGAGGCAGGTTGACTCATAAGCACGAGTGATGCTTTATTAGGCTTTATGCTACACGTATCGCGACATTACAACGCCTTCGCTGACGTCTGGAAATAACTTGATCTAAAAACAGAACGGAGTCAGGATAAAGTCGATACACTGTAGTGAGGCGTCGATGTAAAGATCACGGCTTGACGCACGTCGCACGTTCGTTGGTGCGCGCCGTGCGTTCTGATGTTCGTGCGGGCGTGTTCAGGCTGATGGTTCTGTATCGAAATATAGCCTTTTTGCTTAAGGGGATCTATATATTGACGTGGCTTAGTAACGTCAATCACTGAAGACCAGAGAGGTGATTTCATTCAGTGTTTCCGCTGACGCAGGCGGTCGATATCATCGCAGTATTTTAACGATTTCTTTGCTGTTTCTTTACAGCTCCGTTTCGAAGCATAACGTATGAATTCGCATCTCTGAGAACGAGCGAGAGACCGAAGGAAGCCGGCTGGGCGGGTGGGGGTGCTGAGAGACAGATGGGTAGAAGGTGGAGGGGGTAGAGGTGATGGGAGAGAGATGAAAGGAGGCTGCTTTGTGAGTATGTTGGGAAATTGGAACTTCATTTTTTTCGTTCCCTCTTTTGCCCGCTCCTGTGCCGGTACGCGATGTGCCTCTTACAGCACGGCTTCGCTTTCCAGATATCGTTTTTTTCCTAACGATTCGTTCGGCCACGTTAGAGCATTTTGACTCCCCGATGTCATGTCATGTCCAGGACAGATCGGATGTCACTAAACGCTTCAGTGTGTAGAGTATCCGATACGCATCACGGTAAGTGAGTGCAAGCTGGAGGAGTTCAGAAGAAGGGGAATAAGTAATAAATAAACCACCAAACAAAAACAACAACAAAAAAAAGAAACCCTTCCAGTGCTAGCAGGGAAACCATAGCAACCAGCTGTAAACTCCAGATAGGAGCACGCACTTCCTGCACTCTCACACATCTCTGTACGATGCGGAGGCTTATTTTAACCTGGTTTTTGTGTGTGTTTTTTTTATTATCTTGAGCACAGAACTACTAAACTCACTTCCTTTTTCAGTGACACGCCTTTCAGAACACCAGAGACCTGCTTTAAGACACGTTACAGTCTCGAATCTGATTGGCCAGAAGGTGTTATAGCTTTATATTGATGCGCTGGTTACATTAATGCCTTAGTGTTTCCATAGCAACAGGTCTTATCTAAACCTGATGACGAAAAACATGTCGGTATTTGCGTTGATACGGTGAACTTTTCCGTGAGGAGACATTTATTTAACATCTAAGGAAGGAGTCTCCAGTGTCGGAGATAAAGCTGTGACAGCTCGGTTTCTCTGTGACATGACAAGCTGCCTTTTTATTTTATTTATTTATTTACATCTTATGAACTTCACAAGAGAGAAAAAAGAGAGGCTGGTGAAGGAACGGATATAGCTTTATATATCGTTTATAGCTGCTGTAGTGTAATTGACTTGTTTAGCAGACATTCCACAACGTTAAATGTAACCGTAAATGGATAAAATGTACGACGTGTCATTCTTTAACGCATAAAACGTCGTAACAGTTGGCAAATGACTGTTTTATATGAGGAGTAAAACTCTTAATGGCACGATGCTATAGAAAAATAATCCATCTGGTGGAAGGACTGGTAACTTGATGTGGTCGCCATGGTAACCTTGCTTACATTTGTTTGCATTGTTATTTATTTATTTATTTTAATTTACTGTAACAAGTCTTTCCCTTTTTTTGAGCCTCAAATAAATGCTCACGATGCGTTTAATAAAAGATTAGATAGGTTTAGTAGATACGTTTTTAAAAAAGTGCGCAAAATTATAACCTAAAAATGGAGATTCGGTCATTCTGTATTTATTTATTTATTTCTTTATTTATTTTTATGAGTGGATGTGTTCCTGCCTCTTCAACACTCACATGTTTCATATGTAAATCTATGACACACTGTATACCGAGTGCTATATAGGGAGAGGGAGATGCAGAGAGAGAGAGAGAGAGAGAGAGAGAGAGAGAGTTCTCATGGAAGGCTAGGTTGCTATGGGAACAAGCCACCGTTTCTCTCTTTTCCTTTTCCCAAAAAAAGTATCCTTCTCCCTTTCTTTTCCTCCATCGTTGTCTTCCCTCGGCTTTCTAACCACTACACATCCACCTCTCTAACTTCCCTGTTCTCCCCCTCATCACTCCATCGCGCCGTCTCTCGCATTCTGTCTCTCCCACACGTTTCAGCACTCCCTCCTCCTCCTCCTCCTCCTCGTCCTTTTTCTCTCTCCCTCTGTCGTTCTCTGTCCAGCTCTCTCTCTCTCTCTTTCTCCTCTTACCTCTCTCCCCCTCTCTCTTTGATCATCCCTCTCTTTACCGCTCACTTCTATTCTATTCTTTTCCCGGTTGTCATGGCAATAGGCTGGGGGCGTGCAAGAGTGAGGGAGAGAGAGAGAGAGAGAGATGGAGCGAGTGGGCGTTTCGGAAGTGACATCTCTCGGGCAGTAACCTTGTTTCCTGTACTCAGAGTTCGGGGAAGCGGATGATCGCAGCAACAGCGATGCCGTGTGGCCGATCTGGTTTAGTGACACGACTCAACAGGAACTTACAGATTTTTATACATTTTGAATTTAGGAGCCCTACTTTGTTTATGGTGGCCAAAAATTTAGAAACAGCACCATTTAGTTCATGTCGGAATTCTCAACGGGAATTAAACCAGAATCGATCGGAATTCAATCGAATCTTTAACTATAGTTTGGGTGGCCAGATCTTCAATTTTCTGCTCTTCTCTGTGGGATTAAGCAAGGAATAAAACACTCGGTGTCACGTTGTTACAGTAAAAC
The DNA here is from genome assembly GCF_023375685.1 of Ictalurus furcatus. NCBI lineage: Eukaryota > Metazoa > Chordata > Actinopteri > Siluriformes > Ictaluridae > Ictalurus > Ictalurus furcatus. The sequence goes on along the minus strand of NC_071277.1, from coordinate 19,707,053 downwards.
AATCAGTGACGGGCTGGCATGATGAAGAGTAGAGTATTTTCCTACAACAGCACGTCCCAAAGTGTTTTATTCCTCGTATATCACAATGCAATGATGAGAAATAATAAAAGCGCTGCTGTTATAGAAAATGAATCAACACCTTCTCTTCTGACCAATCACGATCCGGAACTGAACAGCGCTGTGCTGTAACCGTGATTCATTTATCTGGTCCGGAACCTTCCGTAGCCTGCAGAGAGCAGACCTGGGATAAAAACGGCAGAAGGACATTGCATTTCAGCTTTGTTTATTAAAATCGAGTGAAAATCTGAATACGATTTAAATAACCCTCCTTTACGATAATACAGTTTGCGGTGTCTTTTCCACTCTGTAGTGTTGACTGGAAATAATATGATGTAGTATGCTGTGTGTATAATCGCCTCCTGGGAGAGCTGGAAGAGATGCGTTCATGTCTCAGGGCGAAAGGGCTTTAGTGGTGTTCTTGCAGCTCTTAAGAGTGGGAGGGTAAAAAAAGCTGACGCCGAAGCGGGTCAGAACCCTCTCAACATCGTCATTAGCGAGCCCATCGGGGGGGTGGGGGGATGAGGGGGGAGGATGGAGGTTGATTATCCACATCGCTGAGCTCCGAGACCCGGGCTAAAAATAAAACACACAATATCTGAGTACGCCCCGGCTAATAACACACGCACACACACACACACACACACACACACACACACACACATAAGAGCAAAATAAATAAATAAATAAATAACCCTCTGAATGCAGAAGGTGCAAACTTGTTTCCTGTTAACGCGTTATTGTCCACGTTATGTCATTGATAATACAGAGACAGAACAAAACAATGATCCAAAGCGCTTTTTTATTTATTTATTTATTTATTTATTTATTTATTTTTACATACAGCGAAGACGGGAGGAAAAAGTAACACGGTGTGACGCCTGCTGTAAGGCTTGTGTCTGAGATGTGACCTCATGTCAGCTCTGAAAACGTCCCACGTTTCAGACAGTGAAGTCAAAAGAAATCCCAGGAGACGTAAAAGCTGCACCGCAAAGAATTTTAATACAAGTCTCAAGAAGAACTGCTTTTATTTGAAAATGTTGGTGTGGGATATTCAATAAGAGGCACACGGGCGTTACCCAGACCCTGTTTCTGTTTGGATTGGTTTTCACCATGTATATAAAATTCCTTCAGATTGACCTTTAGTGAACTCCTGAACACACGATACACTCGTGGTTAAAGATGTGAGAACACTGCTGTCAGGCAGCTAGCAAATAACGGCACCGTGACCTAGCTAGTGACTCGGCTAGCTAGCACGTATCTGTATCTGTCAAGTCTTTTATACAAACGATAAAAAGGGCGCAGTAATAAAGTAAGGAAATGAGACAAATCTATCCAGAAGGTCAACATTTACCTCAGATGTGATAGAAACTCACGGCTAAAAGGCTTTGTGCGACTGAAATGACGGCGTAATAACACTTAGCATTGACCGCTAACTGGAGGCTTGCATGTTAGGAGTGACTGTCTATGATGCGCCCGACGTATATCAGTACTTCTTTTGATTTTGTGATTTTAAAAGCAAGTTTACGGTTCGGCTTGTGAGTTAGCCACCGTGCTAGCGCTCTGCCTTCGAAACTCTCATCGTTCAGGGTTCGTTTGAGGTGAGATGAAAATAAAATCAAACATCTCAACACTCTTAATTTTGTTACGTTTTATAACGTGACATGAGGCTCAATATCGAAGTAGCGATTAGCCATTATGCCATTATGCTCTTTTTCCCCGCTCATAATGAGCACAAAGCAGAAAGCGTGATCTGATCAGGAGCGCAGGTTGTTTCTTCCGTCTTAATGAGCAATTTCTACAGCGGAAGAGCTTTCTCCCGGCACGGCGTCAGGTCTACAGCGCGGTGCTCGGCAGTGGATCTCGCTCAACATCTCGGCTACGTTCAAGTCTGAAGGGTTTAGTCCACAAGACGAGAGTGCTTTTGTTGCTCGTGACACAATATCGCACCGATATATCTGAAGATCTCATATACTCTTTCTAATATCTGGGATGTGCCATTTTTATTTATTTACATATTATTCATTTTTTATATTTTTATTATATTTAAATTTATACATTTTTTTTTATATTTTTGTATGCATGCAGCGCTGTATGTTGCTGTTATTAAATATAAATGTAACGGGTGAGCTTTAATCATTAACGCCTGAGCACGTATGTTCCAAAACATGTCAAAAAAGGCAGAAATATAACGTGTGTAATCCAGCGTGCATTTGTTTTTTCAAATCAGTGACAAGATAGTGATAAGTGGTTTAATTTATACTGATCGCGCTCGCTCTGTCTCTCTCTCTGTCTGTCTGTCTGTCTGTCTCTCTTACAATCTCTCTTTGTCTGTCTGTCTGTCTCTCTTACAATCTCTCTCTGTCTGTCTGTCTGTCTCTCTTACAATCTCTCTCTGTCTGTCTGTCTGTCTCTCTTACAATCTCTCTCTCTCTGTCTGTCTGTCTCGCTCTGTCTCTCTCTCTGTCTGTCTGTCTGTCTGTCTCTCTTACAATCTCTCTCTGTCTGTCTGTCTGTCTCTCTTACAATCTCTCTCTGTCTGTCTGTCTGTCTCTCTTACAATCTCTCTCTCTCTGTCTGTCTGTCTCTCTTACAATCTCTCTCTCTCTGTCTGTCTGTCTCTCTTACAATCTCTCTCTCTCTGTCTGTCTGTCTCTCTCTGTCTCTCTCTCTCTCTGTTTGTCTGTCTCTCTTACAATCTCTCTCTCTGTCTGTCTGTCTCTCTTACAATCTCTCTCTCTCTGTCTGTCTGTCTCTCTTACAATCTCTCTCTCTGTCTGTCTGTCTCTCTCTGTCTCTCTCTCTCTCTGTTTGTCTGTCTCTCTTACAATCTCTCTCTCTCTGTCTGTCTGTCTCTCTCTCTTACAATCTCTCTCTCTCTGTCTGTCTGTCTCTCTCTCTTACAATCTCTCTCTCTCTGTCTGTCTGTCTCTCTCTGTCTCTCTCTCTTTGTCTGTCTGTCTCTCTCTGTCTCTCTCTCTCTCTGTCTGTCTGTCTCTCTCAGTCTCTCTCTCTCTCTGTCTGTCTCTGTCTCTGTCTCTCTCTTTCTCTCTCTCTCTGTCTCTGTCTGTCTGTCTCTCTCACAATCTCTCTCTCTCTGTCTGTCTGTCTCTCTCTGTCTCTCTCTCTCTTTCTGTCTGTCTGTCTCTCTTACAATCTTTCTCTCTCTGTCTGTCTCTGTCTCTGTCTCTCTCTTTCTCTCTCTCTCTGTCTCTGTCTGTCTGTCTCTCTCACAATCTCTCTCTCTATCTCTGTCTTTCTCTTTCCGTCTGTCTCTCTTTCTTACAATCTCTCTCTCCGTCTCTGTGTCTTTCTCTTTCTACCTGTCTCTCTTTCTCACAATCTCTCTCTCTTGTTGTTGTTCTGTCTGTCTCTCTGTCTTTCTCTGTGTCTTTTGTGTCTTTCTCTGTCACTCTTTTTTTGTCTCTCTCTGACATTCTCTCTCTCTCTCTCTGTATGTCTAAATGTCACTCTGCTCCTCTCTCTCACTCTCTGTCTTTCATTCTCTCTCACACTCTCTCTGTGTCTGTCATTCTGCTCCTCTCTCTCTCTCGTTCATTCTCTCACTCTTTCTCTGTATGTCTAACGGTGATTTTGTCTCTCTCCCTATATGTCTCTCTCTCTCTGTCTCTGTCTCTCTGTCTCTCAGATGCACGGTATGCTGTTCCCTCCTCCCACCAGCCCCAGTCCTCCTACGCTGCTCCGCCGTACGAGCGTCCAGGCTGGAACTCGCGTCACTGCATGATCCCTGGAAATCAGCTCTACATGTTGGACCAGGAGGAGGTACGACGTTGTAAGGAATTGTGGGATATGGAGTCGGAATGAAGCATTATTTCATTACCCCCCTTTCCCCCCCTCCCCTTTTTTTTCCCCCCTTATCATATCCGAGTCATTTGGTCCCCTGTACTGCATCACTGCGGGGAAGAGCCACCCTGTTCCATAACTCTGCTGAATTATTTATTAATGAAGTGTAAATGTCTTTTAATGTAAATTTTAACAGCATTTAAAGTTGACTCCGGAGGGGAGGATGTTATATTTAGAGATTTTATCGCCACCCTGATTAGATAACCTGTAGCACAGATCAGACCTGCACTCGCACAGGGGTCGGTTACTCGCAGACGCTGTTCGTGTCTGATTGCGGCGGGCGATCGTCTCCACTTTCGGATCAGATCAAGCTGCAGTGTGAACAGAGCTGAATCTGTCATGCCTGAGCTAACGACTGTCACCTCTGGAAAGATGGAGATGATGAAATATTCATGGTTGACGTTCATTGAATATGGCAGCATGCGTGTGTGTGTGTGAGTGTGTGTGAGAACTTCTCCATACAACACTCCATTCACTGAAGATTACAAAATTACAGCACTGACGTTTTCTTTTTCCGACGTAGCGACAAAGCGTTCCAGGTGGAGAATAATTCGGGGCTAAAGATAGAATCTTTTATGCCCCGGTTATAACCCGGCCTAAATGTGTATCAGTACGAAGGCACCAGGTTATAAACCAATAGAATCATTACACTCTAATCGTCGAATCTTATGTTGCTTTGCAATCAAAGCTTACGCTTATGCTGTGTGACAGAATAATCATTATTTATTTTTTGTTGCAAATATTATTAGTAATACCAGGACGAGTAGTTTTCACACCGAAATTAGATTCGTTTTGGAACAAGGTTGTGAGTGAATTATTATTTTTGGCTAGTTAAAAAATACTATTCAGGTCTTAAATCATAAAATCTTAAAACAAAGGGAAGGTATAAGTGCAGGTAGAGAGTCTACGCTGTGCAGGACCGTTTCTGGGAGAGTGGGATTAAAAGTGGGATTATAATGTGGATTATATCTGTACTAGGCAACGATTAGCTAGCCACATATTGCACATATTACAAATCACAACAGTGAACTCGTTTCACACACAAAGACCGATATAACGAAGGAACAATTCGTCTCCGTTTTCCAAAATTTCGAACGTGCTGAATTTTTTTGGCAGGTTTTTTGAGCTGGACATTTGGCTGAGACCTGGAAACCCTGAGCTGGCAATCTTATTGGTGTCCATAACGCTAAGGGACGCCTAGAGGAATAACACAGCGAACAATTTTGAACTCAGGAGCAGTTCGAATACAAGTTTATTATCGTTTAAATGATGACAGAATTCGAATGGCAGATAAAAATACGTTCGACGAAAGCTGTGAAAGCGCTAAAAGCAGCAGGTATTCATTCCATAACTCCGGCTGGAGTTACTCGGTCAGCTTGCACGTATCATCATCACGAGTTATGATCGTTATTATCTATTGAGAAATTCTCCATCAGGTCTAATAATGGAGGGAAAACAGAAAAATCACATTGTCGAGGCTGTTATGTGTCGTAAGTGCCATAAGAGGGAGCAAGAGCGACACGGGCGACGTCCTGCCATGCCACTCGACTCCGTTCTGATCTAATCTCCTCGAATCCGATTGCACCCGCCGCATGCACCAGTGCAGCACGCTTCTCCTGCAGCTAGCGTGACACCCCGTTATGCAAGAGTGCAGCAGAACAGCTCCTCTGGCTGTGAGTGGGAGGCGGCTACCGCGGCATTGAATCAGGATTGAATCAGAACCAATCCCTCTCTGTCTACAGAGTCCATCTCACTGCTTTCCTTTTTTTTCCACCCCGTGTCTCTCTGTCGAAGCAAACAAACAAAAAAAAAAAACACCCCACGATTCATTATATTGGTTAGACATGGTGGGATTTTTTGGCCCGAGCTATCAGTTGTCACGGTGCATAAAGCACGGTTGATAAGAATTATATAACAAGCCGCTGGAATGAATCACCTCACAGAATCAAATGCTCAGATTGAAGTGTTATCTCGCGAATTGAAAAGGCTCTGTCATTCCACCGACTCGCCGTTCCGCAAAAACAAAACGATACTGCAATCTGTTATCGTAGGCTTCGCGTCGGCGGATGTGACGGACGAGACAGGTTTGATCTTTAGAGCTTTTCGTCTTAACCTCCGACTGAAAAGCTGCAGCGGCCTTGTCCCACTCTGAAACCGCGATTTAGTGTAAAAACGTACAACTCAAACACAAAAATACACGGCCAGCGCAAATACTGTCCATCGCACGTGGAAATCCATACGACCGAAGGGCAGGTATTAAATCTGCATGGATTTCCACTGCTTAAAGCTGCAAAGATTACACCATTACGCAAGAGAGAATTCTTGACATTTCTCTTCAGGATTACTTACATATTTACATCTTATTTAAATTTCCTTTATATTTACCTCATTTTGTGTTCATATCATATCTCAAGACTTTTATTTATTGACCTTTTCTTGTTTCGTGACTCAGTTTTATTTCGTTATTTTTCTAAACCATCGTTTTGTTTAGCAATGACAGAATCATGAAAGGACAGTGTTAGCAATCATTTTAAATACTTTGCAGGGTTTTTAAAAAAAAATAAATTATGAATGATTAATAATTAGCGTTTAAAAAATGAATGTGTTTTAAGTTACAAACACATAAAAAAAATGAAGTTATTACAGTTTAGGCAAGAGTACAAAATTCTATTTAATTAATTAAGATAAGATAATACTTTATTAATCCCCAGATGGAGAAATTAGGGATATTTTATTTATTAGGGATTATTTAATAAGAATTAAATAATAATAATAATAATAATAATAAAAGTCTGTATTCAACCTGTTTCTTAAGCATCTTTAATCTCAAATTTCTCCGTTTTTTAAATTTTTTTTTTAAATAACTCACAACACACCCTCTAATTTATTTTAAATGAGGGTAAATCCGAACCTGAGAGTTTTCAATCGGTTTCTCAATTAGAAGATCAATTAGAAGAGATATTTGTCCTCTGGAGTGTCTCACGGCAGCAGGTTTGATGCGTCAGCGATGTGATGCTGACTTTAGCCGACATGTCCTGACTTGCTGCGTGTGTTCGGGGTGCTGTGGTGCCTGCTGAGGGCCGTCAGGCTGAACACAGATCGATTACCACCCTGTTAGGACCAGATGGATTAGCCAGCTGCTGATCTGTCGCCCCCTCACACAGCTGGCCTTTGCTTAGACGGCGTATGGCCTTGCCCCCTGATGCGTGGCTAAAGCTGCCCTGCCAAGCCGTGTTTTTCGAGCGCTTTTACTTTTCTCTCCGTCGTGCTGCCACGCTGCTGCTGTTCGCATGGACCAGCGACGGCATGCAGCCTGTAACTGGGGAGCTGTAAAAGGGTAGAACAGCAGGAGCAAGCTTTTACCTCAGGTAGGGTGGAGAGACCGGTCCTCTCACCTACAGCAGCTTTAAACAATTAAATAAAAAAATGTTTATCCTTATCCGCTGCCAAAGAATAAGTGTTTCATGAGTATGTTTTTTAGCCCCGCCCCCTCCTACAGGTCCCTCAGCCAGTAGTCTTTGGGTTTAGGTTTTGTTTAATTATGTGCAGTACGACACCAGGTCAAACAAAATTCAAAAAGACTCAGCATTAAGAGAGTAATACCTTTATTGTCATTGTTTGTTGTGATGCGAGCAGAGAATGCGTACGTAATAGAACATTTAGATCACTCTATAGGAGGAAATGTCCAATACACAACTGCGTGTAATAATTTAGGAGCAGTGTCGATGCGCTCCCCTAGCACGAGACCACGATGCTTCTTTCTGCAGGTAAAATTTAGCAAACAAAAATTGTCCACAAACAGAAAAGACGACATGACGGACGCGTTGTGGTCGATGTGGAGGCGTTTGAAGTCCGTCACTCGACTGCGTGAGGGGAATCTGGGCCACAACATCTGCGTCCACACCACCACAGATGGTGTCTTCTGGATAAAAGACTTTCTGATCACAACATGTTTCTGATATATTCTACAGCTTCTGGAGGTCTTTTCGCTCAGACATGATCCCGAGAGCTCTCACGTTCACGTTATCTTCCTCTTCGACCTCAAATTTCTCACAGATTCCAGTGAAAGACATTTTTATACTGACACCCTGGTCCTCTCTCTGGAGTTTTGCTCGCCTAGTCTGTATTATCATCTGAATCACTGAAAGAAAAATAGTTGATGAGAAAATGTCCTATTATATTACTAGGTTTATACAGTATAATAGTTAGCCCTGTGTTAGCTCGATTACTAGCAACCTTTCTGGTTTATACGGTATAATAGTTAGCCCTGTGTTAGCTAGCTTACTAGCAACCTTGCTGGTTTATACAGTATAATAGTTAGCCCTGTGTTAGCTCGATTACTAGCAACCTTTCTGGTTTATACGGTATAATAGTTAGCCCTGTGTTAGCTAGCTTACTAGCAACCTTGCTGGTTTATACGGTATAATAGTTAGCCCTGTGTTAGCTAGCTTACTAGTAACCTTGCTGGTTTATACGGTATAATAGTTAGCCCTGTGTTAGCTAGCTTACTAGCAACCTTGCTGGTTTATACAGTATAATAGTTAGCCCTGTGTTAGCTAGCTTACTAGTAACCTTGCTGGTTTATACGGTATAATAGTTAGCCCTGTGTTAGCTAGCTTACTAGCAACCTTGCTGGTTTATACAGTATAATAGTTAGCCCTGTGTTAGCTAGCTTACTAGCAACCTTGCTGGTTTATACGGTATAATAGTTAGCCCTGTGTTAGCTCGATTACTAGCAACCTTTCTGGTTTATACGGTATAATAGTTAGCCCTGTGTTAGCTAGCTTACTAGCAACCTTGCTGGTTTATACGGTATAATAGTTAGCCCTGTGTTAGCTAGCTTACTAGTAACCTTGCTGGTTTATACGGTATAATAGTTAGCCCTGTGTTAGCTAGCTTACTAGCAATCTTGCTGGTTTATACAGTATAATAGTTAGCCCTGTGTTAGCTAGCTTACTAGTAACCTTGCTGGTTTATACGGTATAATAGTTAGCCCTGTGTTAGCTAGCTTACTAGCAATCTTGCTGGTTTATACAGTATAATAGTTAGCCCTGTGTTAGCTAGCTTACTAGCAACCTTGCTGGTTTATACAGTATAATAGTTAGCCCTGTGTTAGCTAGCTTACTAGCAACCTTGCTGGTTTATACAGTATAATAGTTAGCCCTGTGTTAGCTAGCTTACTAGCAACCTTGCTGGTTTATACAGTATAATAGTTAGCCCTGTGTTAGCTAGCTTACTAGCAACCTTGCTGGTTTATACAATATAATAGTTAGCCCTGTGTTAGCTAGCTTACTAGCAACCTTGCTGGTTTATACAGTATAATAGTTAGCCCTGTGTTAGCTAGCTTACTAGCAACCTTGCTGGTTTATACAATATAATAGTTAGCCCTGTGTTAGCTAGCTTACTAGCAACCTTGCTGGTTTATACAGTATAATAGTTAGCCCTGTGTTAGCTAGCTTACTAGCAACCTTGCTGGTTTATACAGTATAATAGTTAGCCCTGTGTTAGCTAGCTTACTAGCAACCTTGCTGGTTTATACAGTATAATAGTTAGCCCTGTGATAGCTAGCTTTGCAAGTGACTTTGCCTACTCATTTAGTTGGCCTAGTGTTACCTAGCTTCCTAGTGACTTTGCTGGTCTATCAAATGTAATCGTTAATTCAGTGTTCAGCTTATTAGTTAACATAACTCCTGCTAATTCCTAGAAGCTGTAAATAGTCCAAAAATTCAAGACACGTTTATCTCGACAGGAAATACGGTATTTTTTAAAATAATTTTAAAAATGATATTATACTTGAAAAGCAGCAGGTGGGTGTATTATGATGTTGTTTATTTTATGGTTGGTTCTGTTCTCATGACTTATGTTGAAATAGATTTCGAATCACGCCACGGTATCCTGAATCCCAAACCCAGATCGAATCGTGAGGGGTCTTCACGGATTCCTGCTCCCCGCCGCGCTGCTCGTTACGCTGATTAATGAGAAACCGTTTCAGTTCTGACACCATAAAGCGACTCCCGGCTCGGTCATGTGACCCGGTTCCTCTCGGGTAACTCCGCCCAGTTTTGAGTTCCAGTGACTGAACTGGTTTGTACTCCAGTGGGATTCGGTGTTTGACCTGCTCGTGCTCGCCTCGTTTATCGCCTCAGCCCTGAAAGAGTGAGAAACACACTCCTTCCTTTACTCTGAATCTGTATAGAGCTGAAACCGAACAGAGGGAGAGGACAGCGCACACACACACACACACACACACACACACACACACACACACACACATCGCCACACACATCACAGTTTGGCGGAAAACCAGCGCTGCCTTATTTCCCCACTGTGTGTGCTACGTGAGGCTGCGGTGTGATATATTAGGCACATCTCTCTCTCCATATCTCTTCCTCTTCCTTGAGAACGACGGGTTCCTCTGCGGGACGCTCGCGGACCCCAAACCTCACGCTGAGCCTTAAATAAACATCTTATTACACACACAAGCCTGCAATCAGTGTCCTGTTCTGTCCTCTAGCTGAAAAAGAGCTCTTGGGTTTCGTTATTTTACCGTTCCATCGCCTCTCTCAGGGAACGTGGTGTGTACCGAGAGCGTCAAGGGCAGTCGCATTAGTCGTAGCATTTGCAGTGTCGCACGTCTCTCACACACACAGCCTGTGTTACGCTACGACACTGTACTGCATGAATGTGCTATAAAGGTCACCTGTGTTCAAACACAAGAATAAAAGTAGTATGACGTTTCGTTTTTGGCGTAAGATAATAGGCTGTCTTAACCTTGTGTCTGAACACGCTAGCTAGCGGGGTTTCTAGTTCGTCAGTTTGTCTCTTGTGGGTGTGGCCAATTTCGGTGAGAAACAGTAGTAGCTATATACTGTATATACAAATATATCCTCGTTCCATGCACTTTAAAGAAGCACTAATGATCTCTCCTGCTTCCTTCCGAGCTAATTGATGGAGCACAATGACCTTTGAATGAAAGGGTTACAGCTGTTCTGGTTACTGTGTTTGATGTTGGAACTTAAAACACTTCAATTTAGAAATCACAAATGGAGCTGTGTATCAGGTTGTTAATGGGTGTGTAATAGTTTGTGCCCCACATCAGTCTTATACATCTACGACACTTCATGATGTAATACATTTCTCAGCAGTAATAGTTTCATTGTCAAGTTATAGATAGATTTTAGCTCTCACATCTAATATCCTGATCAGTTGTTACTGGTGTGTGTGTGTGTGTGTGTGGGTGTATTGTTCACGTCCTGGCTGTTCTTTCCCGCAGGTTCACCCTTTACTGATGCGCGAGCGGCGCTCCGAGTCGCACAGGAACAAGCTGTTGCGACGCACCGTCAGCGTGCCTGTGGAGGGGCGTCACCATCCTGAGATGGGTGAGTGCACGGGCCTTACTTTTTAAACAGGGCGGGGTGAAGAAATATTCAAAACAATAAATAAACAAACAAGGTGTTCACAGTGTCAACACTTTCATTGCGGTCGGTTGAAATCATCGTCCAAGGAATTGAAATTTTCCCTGCCAAACAACATCTAAGGAGATTCTCAAAAGGGTTTTTTTTTCTTTTTTTCCTACATTAAATGCACTGGAGTAACCCTGTCTGTTATCAGGTTGCCAGATATTTCACCCTAGATCTATACGCAGACATACACCCATCACTTTTTATCATCTGTCTGAAATAAATCATTATGATTTTCCCTCGCGCCTGAGTCGCCGGCCCGGACCGGCGTAAAAATACATGGATCTGGCAACCTTACAGAACGATGAATGCTTTGAAGAGCTGCTGTAATAAAAAATGTAGCTGCTACGTTTCTCATCAAAGTAAACATAAGGGATCACAGCCTGGTTAATATGGCTGATTATAGCGACGGCTTCACTTTTTATATGCACTTGTGCGTCAGTATCGTGGCGCTGTTAAATAAATTTTTATTTATGATGAAATGAACATCGAGATTCAAACAGGAAAGCTTGGGAACTCTTCTTTAACTCTTCTTTTGCCGTAACTCAGCGGCGTATAGCCGCATTGAATTCTGGGACGTTCTGGGAGTCTGGCGTTTTCACCAACGTCTCCACTTCTTCTACGGTGGATTTCTCGTTAATACGACTCTGGAATTTGTAAACACATCAGAAATATTTCAGGTTAGAGGTTTTCTTTCACACACAAACACAGATTTGGCTTGAATTTCGTTTGCGATGTAGACGTGTTAAACGGCTGGAGTTCAGCGGATGATATCATCGCGTCCGAGGTTGAACTCTCCGGCTGTGAGGATGTCTTCAGTTCTCGTGGCTCTGACACAGTGACCTGTATTGTGATGCTTTGAACCAGGTTCATCCTGTTCCAGAGATTTCCTTCTTCACTCAGACAGACTGCTTGTGGGCGCGCTGTGTTCGTTTTTCAGACGAGTTCAATCTTCAGTGCGTGTTCATTATTTAATACCACGAGCGGCGCAACAACAACAACAAAAAAAAACGCCAGGAGCTCACGAGTTCGAATTCCGACGAATTCACAGCCAGAGTCCAATAGAGCAAAATGATCTGTGATCTCTGGGTGGGAGGGGCATACTCTCTCGCCGCTTGTCCATCACAGCAACACTAGCCAATCGTGGGCATCTGTGAGTGCCACGTATGCGGCTGTGTTTGATCGGATTGTTGTAGAAAAGATGTTAACGTGTCTTCGAGGAAGCACGTGTCAGCCTTCACCCTCCCTCCGGTCGGTGGTTTTTGAGTTCCTAGCACAGGTACAGACTGCGTACATGTTATAGTCATGTGACCTACTATTGATCAACTTGTATGGCCACGCCCCGCTACAACGGGAGTTTATAATACAGAACAAAACAGTCAGGTTGTATTAAAACGAAGTGTGTGTAATACGCATGAAATCATCAGCGTGACGAGCGTACGTACATTGTAAAGACACGCCCATTTTTGTCACTTAGAGATGGTTTATTCTGTACTTTACAGACATCTGGAAAGTCCAGAAAACCCCTGCGAAGTGTACGTAATGGATGTACACTTCATCTTTCTGCTGTCCAGCGTGTATTCAGCGTCGGTCCCGCGGTGCTTTCACACTGCTGAGTCTTTTCAGCTGTTCTGAAACTATAACTTTCTCGTTTAACTATTTATTAAAAGAAAAAACTCTGTCCAAACCTGCACCGGAGCAGAACGTCATCACCGCTGGACTCCAACACACGTTATGTAAGTCTGCTTTCGACATTGTACCCCGGAACGTAGAGCCTCGATCTGTCATTTTTTTTTTTCTCCCCCTCCTTCTATTCGCTCCAGTATCCTCACGCTGCATTACGGACAGATTTACAATCGCTTTTCAGACGTGTAAAAACGCTCGTGTTTATAAATTCTGCTCTGATCTCTCGAGGCACCATCGAGCTGTTTGATATAAAGAAATGTAAAAAAAAAAAAAAGGAAAGAAAAGAAATGGAAAGAAATCAATAACACACCCATTACTCACTACAGGTAAATTACAGAGCGCTGTAATTTATAAATAATGTACGTTCCTGCACCAATCTGCCGCTCGGTTTCACCGTACCATTTCAGCTCCATGTCTTCAGTCATTATTGTCAAATAAACCCCTTCAGGGTGATACAGGCATGATGGCCAAGCGGGAAGGAATGAATGCTTGGGCACCTGGGGTGGCCAAACGGATTTCAGTGGGGCTTGTGAGCATGAATTTTGGTGTTTCGGGACAGCATTAGAAAGAACACAGCCTCAGAAAAAAAAAAAAGTCAAGACCCTATCACACTTGACCAGTGCTGTATGCTGCTAGCTGGAAAAATTTTAGCGTTACTGTAATTTACAGCCGTCATTTTGAGTGGTTTTAGTTGTACGTTTTATTCAATTGTCTTTGTGGTCATATAATTAACTAGGGTTGCCAGGTTTCAGCAACGTTTCCATCCCGAAACATCTCCAAATCCGCACAAAGGAGCTGAAACTAAGAAAATAGAAATAAAAAAATTATTCTAATTATTCTAATAATAATAATAATAACAGTAGTAGTTTATTATTTTATATATAAATATACGGTATATATAGGTAATCCAATTCTCTGCCATCTTCACACTACTTGCTTTCTTTCTTGGCCTGTTTTTTGTTGTTGTCTGAACACATATTTCTTCCTTTCATTCTTCTTGTGCGTCTCCTCCCTCTCTAAAGGCGTTGAGAAGAATAGTAAACTACATTAAGTATTTAAACGTTTTGTAGATGTTAATACGTAAATCCTTCCCTTAACGAAGACTTCACGGTCTTCTGAAAAGCAGCGGTGATGGTGGGGGTTGGAAAATGAATCTCTCCGGTAAGTCTCCCAGAGCGCGAGGTGACGTGTGGACACTTTACAGAGCCGAAAACTGGCACCTTTACCTGCTGAAGTTCTTTCTGAAGGGTTCTCCAGGTAAAGACTAGATCCTGTCTTCACCTCCACTTAGACAGAGTGCTGAGGAGTAGCAGACAATAGAGTAAGAGATAACTGTGTGTGTGTGTGTGCGTTAGAGCCTGATCCTCAGTGACCTCAGAGGGATCAAACCTGTGAACTGTGAGAGTGATGGACAGGCCGGAGTGTGTTCATGTGCATGTGGGCTGTCTTCAGCTCGTAGCTGAGTGGTGTGTGTGTGTGTGAGAGAGAGAGAGAGAGCGGGAGAAACAGGCAGCTCAGATCAGTCGCTCTGCCTCACACACACACACACGCACACACACACACACACGCCGACTCCTACAGGGCTTTAATCTGTCATGTACCACCATCAAGATTCTGGCAGCTCTCACCTGCCCTGCTTAATCTTCCTGTACCGCTCGGCTCAGACCCAATCTCTGATATATTACACAACCCCGGCGTCTAAAAATGTATTTTCATCACCATTTTCTTTGTTTACTTTACAGACCTTCATGCGGATTTTTCTTGCCCTTGATGGTTCTTTAAATTCGTCACAGGTCTTTTTTTTTATTTTAATTTTTCTATTTTGGTGCCAAAATTAGATATGGCTGACTAACCTTGAGCTCAGACACCAGGTGAATCAGAAATAAAGACCTATTCCACTTTCCTTCTGGCTACACACGCTGAAAAGCTACACTCAGGTCGTTTCACACTTCAGGGTTTTTTCCGTGGCAGGGGACCGTTTGCAGTCAGAGTGGAGTATGAAAGCTGTTTTCGAGCCCGGGAGCGGTCCGGAGAACGTCTTGAAGCTTATCGTGTTTCTTCCTGTTTTAAGCGTCGTGATGGTAGGGGGCGCGGAGGAGACGGAACACCTTGAATCGATGTACGGAGAAATGAAGGTGCTCAGTGGGACAGGCTTTACATGCAGCGTACGCTATTGCTGCACCACTGCTAGTCTTGTGCACTGTTTTGGTATTCTTCATGCCTTTATGCATTAAAGGTGCGGTAAGTGATTTGGAAGGAAGGAAGGAAGGAAGGAAGGAAGGAAGGAATTCTTCTGTGTGAAAGCACGACCTACGATTACGATCCCCGCCCTCAAACCGGCCCAGAATAATCAGTCCTGTGTATGGACTCGTTTGTGGAAAAAAAAAAAAAAGGTCCTTAGTTCTCAAAAAGGGTTCTGTTTAGAACTCTGTCTGATAGAACTCTACATGTGTTTCACTAGATAGAACCCGTCGAAGAGGAACAGATGAAGAGCCGTTACATTCGGGTTTTGTTTTTGTATAAATTAGACATATATGAGGGTAAATCGGGGCGTGTTGTATGTATATGCATATGACGTGGGGCTGGTGGGCGGAGCCTAGGTCCACGCTGCAGAGGTTTCATGAATCAGATGCAGATTCGTTCATGGGGTTTTTTTTTTTTAAATAAGAGTTATTATATTTGACGGACGGATAAAATTGTAATATTGTGTTTTAAAGCTGGGGGTAAAAAAAAAAATATATTGTAGACCGTAGACATGAAATGAATTCATAATCACATTGAATCAAATTCAAATTGAATCATTTAAAGGATTCCAGAGATTCTCACAGATACTGTAAAGGTTTAAATGAGATGTGTTCTGTATTTTAACCTGCATTTCACGACTGTAGAACATCCGAAGAGATGGGCCGGGTCAGCAGAACCTCGGCTGTAGTGTGTATTCTGTGTGTGCGTACGTGCGTGCGTGTTCTCACGTGCGCTCTCTCAGCTTCATGGTTTTGCACCCCGCTTTCTGGCAGCAGGTTTGGCCAGGTGGTAGCATCCACGCTTCACGTGCGGCCTCGATTTGCCATCACGTGGACGCTCGGGCTAAAAGGAAGCTTCTGGAAACGCTGTAAAGTTTTTTTTATGATCCCTCCTCCCACCCCGTTATGTCTTTTTCTTACATACCACTTTTGATGGCCATCTTTTTTTTTTTTATTCATCTCTTTTTTTCTTCATTGCTGAATCTCACCTTCAGAAAATCATTCATTACAGGTCGTGTATCCATAGTGACGGCGCATCTCGCCGAAAATAGTCTAAAGGAGCTGCGTTACATATGTGTTATGCAAACATTTAATCATTTCGAATCCGCACTCCCAGTTTTAACGCATTTGTTCGATTTTTTAAAAAAAAAATGTAATTAACCCGTCAACACACCCGATTCGGCTCGTTATGGTAATTATTCAGAAATCTCCCAGGAGCCGAGTTAGCCGGGTTCTAACAGGGGAACGAGCACAAGCTACAGTATACTGCATGCTGGATTCGGTTGTGCACGGTGCAGAACGTGTGATTTATCGTATGGTCGGCTTTGAAGCGGTCGGAAATCGCTTAAGTTTTCATTTCGGAACCATTTTCTGTATCAAATCGCAATATAGCCGCGATAACGAATTAAAAACTAGCACTGTAGCAAGCTATTATCCAGTGTAAGTATATGTAGATATTTTTCTCCGCTGTTTCAAATCACCGGAACTTCACCGAGATTACACCAAACGATGGGGTCCATCATATACGTTGATTTTGCTCGTGAATGCTGTGGGATTAAATCCAGGCCGTTACCGCGAGTGCCAGTTCGCACTGCTTTGAATCAATCGAGAAGACTAATCCACCGATCACGCTAGCTCTCGTGAGACGTGACCTCCGTAAGAACACGCAGACACAGATGGACAAACGGTTGGAAGGTCCGAGCATCATCCCGGACACCCGCGGGGTTAATGTGTGTAAATGTCAGCGGTACTGATGTGCACTGCTTGCAGCTGAAGAAAGGTCAGAGTGCGGGCTCGAGCTCGTGGCGTCTCGGCGTGCGGTCGGAAATTCATTCCAGTCGCTCCGAGCTACGCGGTGAAGTCGGTCGGGGTTAGACATGTGGATGCTGATGAAGCCTGATTGAAGCAGCACTGGTGTAAGTAATCCTGCCTGCTGAGGGAAGCGCATCGTTTACTTGATGAAGAACTTTGAGGACTTTCTGAAGTCCAAAACGTCAGTACATCACAGTACATTACAGACAGACAGTACATTACAATCACGTGAAGAAAGTTCCTCGTATTCAGAGCCGTGTTACGCGGCTAGTCGATTTTCTGGTCTCGATATTCGGATTGTTAAAATCCCCGGGGTGTAGCTCACGCCTCCGGAGCCGTCCCGGTTTTCTTGAGTAGGAGAAAAACATTTTCAGTAAAGTTTCCGTAGGTCACCTTTACAGGTGGGCAAAATCAGTTAGAGTAAACGCAGACGGGAGACGGAGATAGTTTTATCTTTGCTGTCAAATGTAAACTGACATAACGTGCGATGGCAACAGCAACAGACCATTTAAAAAAGAAAAAAAAGAAGACTGACACAATGATATATGAATGAGACGACGGTAACTTTATTCTGTTACCTTTATTCTGACTTTGTCCCTCACGGTTCCGACTTTATCCCTCACGGTTCCGACTTTGTCCCTCACGGTTCCGACTTTATTTCCTGCGAGTAAGAGTTTAAATCTCACAATTCTGACTTTTTTTCTTCTCCCAGTTTACACGTCCACTTCGCACTTATTGTGCACCGACAAAGCACCACTCATTCTCTATCAACAGACGATATAAGGACAACACTCACCAGACGCTAGCGTGCGCTCGTCACCTAACGTTAGTCACATTTCAAGTACCGTGTCTACTGGAAGCCTAAATTGTGTGGAAATAAAGTCAGAATTGCGAGATATAAAGTTTCAATTACGGTATTTTTACCCTCCGTGGCAGAAACGAACTTCCATAGAGGGGCAGTGGTGGCTTGACGGATCAGGCTCTGGGTTACTGATCGGAAGGTCGGGGGTTCAAACCCCAGCACTGCCATGCTGCCACTGTTGGGCCCTTGAGCAAGGCCCTTAACCCTCTCTGCTCCAGGGGGCGCTGTATCATTGCTGACCCTGCGCTCTGACCCCAACTTCCTGACATGCTGGGGTATGCGAAGAAATATAATTTCACTGTGCTGTAATGTATACGTGACGAATAAAGACTCGTTATCATTATCATAGATGTCACGCAAGATAAATCAGGTTAACCGAATGGGGTTAGACAAGCTCCGCCCCGTCTGCTCAACTCTCGCAGCATGTCTGAGGTCTACACAGCCACGCGTGTAATTTCAGTCGTAATTTCTCACTACAGCGAAAGATATCCAGAGTAAATAAGCGGCTCGGCTCTTTTTATCCTCGAGGCCATTGAGTGTGGATCTGGAGTTGAATCCTTACAGGTTTGAAAAGAAGAGTCTCGGTACGAAAACGATTTCCATTAAGATCTCTAACGGCGTTCACAGCCGAACCCGAGTCACAGCGTGCGCGTCTGTTCCCGGAGCGATAGTGTGCGAGTCCCGGTGTCTGCGGAGGATGAAAATAAAGGCAGCGTGTGGTCGGCGTTTTCCCCCTCCAACACACGCAGGTCTCATCCTTCACACCACTTTACAAAGAAAAAAAGCTTAATGTTTTCTATTTCCCCTTCACATGAAGCGCTACTGAAAAATCTCTATCATCGATTCCTTCATATATCAATGATTTCTGATCTTCGGCTTTCGGGAATACGGATAAGAATGAAAGTTAAAGGGATTAAATCGTACGGGACTTCATGCACCTCAGTGCGTTATTAATAACATGTTAATGCTGGTGATATCATATTCATATTAATGCGTCATCGTTGCCATAGTAACAGCTCGTTACTACGCAGGGACGCGTGTAGTCGTTGATACGGTGACGTTTTCTGTCGGATGAAATGCGTTTATTTAATATGAATGAAAGGAGTCTCCGGTGTCGGCGCTTTGTAACAGCACTTTGTTTCTTAAGCTGCTTAAGAGAGGAAAGAAAGAGAGTGAGGGAACGAGGGGATGTTACTGTAAATGGATAAAAATATGTACTCGTCGGCAGGTTGTTGTGGTGAACTGAAAGAGGAAGGAAGCAGTTTGGGACACGCTGTTATCGGAACGCTGTTATCGGAACGCTGTTATCTCCACGTCAGGTTGGAGGAATGCCGTGTTCGGTAATAATCCGTGGTCTCGCCGTGGTTTCGTACACGATGTCTCATCCAGATGTGGGTGAAACGTCGAACCTGCAGTTTCCCGAGGAGTGTGCACGTGTTCTTTCGTTTCGCCGCGAGCGCGCAGAGGACACGTCACACGGACACGCTGACGATGTTCGACCACGTAGGAAAGAGGCGTGTCACTAATTAACGTGCTCGTTCGCATACGTTCCGTTAATTACTAACGCCGGCATCTTCGGGTGACGCACGTGCTTCTTTAACGTGCGTGATCAGCTCGAGCGTAACCGAGCGGAGAAGACGACACGCAGGTCTGGGGGTTTTTCATTAATCTGTTGAGCAGCGTTACGTAGCCTGATGCGAAAGAAACCGTTTTGGTCCAGAGTGGGAGGAGAGAGAAAAAAAGTTA